>NW_019101935.1:0-4199 GCF_001856785.1 Myzus persicae | reverse complement strand
TGTTTAATAATATACCTACTTAAATTTCATATCTAATTCTTCACAGGTATTCATTTTTTTTTTATACTAAGTGCTATAAAATATGAAAGAAACAACAATTGTATTTATAGTTTAAAAACAAATTAATAATGACTGAGTGTTTTATTTTACTTGAGAAAAAAAAATTATAGTACAAAGTACAGTAGAATATAAATTTATACAATTATATAATTATTAATCAACATCAATATGACACATAATTAGTATTTTAAAAGATAATTAACTTAAAATAATGTCTTATTGATAGATAGATATTTATGACATAAGACCTAATGTACAATACAATATCAAATATTCAAATTAAAACAAACTTAATAAAATAAAACATTTACATTTAAAATCATATAAATTAATAAGACACAAAATAAATTTACCAATCAAATAGATTAGATACATATTACATACAAACAAATTAAATTTTCATTGAGACAAAATAACATTTAATAACATTATAAGACATCATACAACATATAAATATAATATTATAATACCAAGTATATTTTACTTTTTATTACTCTCAATATATTTTATTAATATAATTTAATAAAGCTTTTGTGGTATATCTAAATCATGATATAATGTAATAACTACAGTTTTGGACACTGATATTTGAATATAAAACACTTACATTTAAATTCGGATACTTGAATAAGATAAGGTGTACTTATAAGTTTAAGATCAATACTGTATGAGCCAATATCTTTGGAAGGAAAGTTAGGTAAATCAAAAAAAGATGAACAACTATTACATTTTTTTACAAGAAATTTGATTTCATTGTTTGAAGTAAATATAATTTGTTTAACAAAAACCAAATCATAATTTTTTAACATGATAAAGTTATTATTTATAGAATTTATGTTAATCGTTGAAAAATTTTGCAAAACTACTTTTTCATAAAGTATATCACTTGATAAATGTTGAGTTACATGTAATTCTTTAGAAAATTTAGGATATATTGTTTTTAAGAGATTTTTAATTTGGTTCAGTTTTTCATAAATTCTATTGGAAACTTCTTGCAGAGGAAACCTTGAACATTTCATGAATTTTTTTATTTCTTGCAAGTAGTTTTCATATTTAAGCAACTAAAATATTCAAGTGGCCCATGTTTTAGAACGAAAAATGGTAGATGTATTAAACTATGAACACTGTAAACTTATGACCTTACAGAGTAGCATAATCTTTTACAAAAGTGTCAAGTAATATTTTGGTTGTTGAATTTAAAGAAATACATGTTTCAGGTGAAACAAGGATTCTTATTGCAGTTACCAAATGCAAAAAATGTACATAAAGGTTTTTAAAGAATTATTATCTATGAATTATATTAGTAATTATTGTATTTTATTATTTTACATTATGAATATTTAAATAATAATAATTAATACTTGATTTAATATTGTTTATCTAAAGTGGGTCAGTCAGAGCTTATCTATTTACAATCAGATCTTAGTAAAAAACAATTTATTTGTTATTATCATGACTTAAAAACTTGTCTTTAACTCTTAAATAGTTTTTAAATAATTAAAAACTAGTCAATACTTATTTATGCTCAAAAGTATTGCAGGCATTTAAATATAAAATCATATTAAAAATAAGAATTTAAATTTAAATGTACCTATTCAATAATTTGTGGTTAAATCATGTTAAGTTCGAACAATAAATTGAAATCAAAAATAAATAAATAACTATTAATAATTGATTTAGGAATTCTAAGGAATTTGTAACCCACTGTAAAAATATTTATAAATTTTTATAATTTTTTTTTCAGGTAGGTCATAACTCATAGGTAGCGATTTATGTAAGTTCCCAAAAATGATTATTACTTTTAACTTACTTCAAGCATGTTAAAATGACGAGACTCTGGCATACTCATCAACTCATTTGCTCTACTCGATGATGGTATGCAGTTGATGTCATTTAATTGGCAATACTGAGGCTCAGAATTGGAGTCTCCAATTTCTCCAGTGGAGTCTCCAGTTTCTACAATGTTTTGTTCACTCAAAACAGCAGTTTGTGAACTTTTGCCTATTTTTGAATGTGGTAAAATGTTGATATCTATTTAGTTAAGAACAAAATAGGTAAGTAAACAATAATGAAAAATTTAAATGGTTAATTACCTTCATCACTTGAAGTATCTGAATCTGCAACTATCTGACTGATTGATGACTTAGGTACCCCACATTCTTTTGTTTTTTGTTTTATGTATTATTTGCTGGTCTATCTCAGATGCTGACTGATCAGATAGCGCTACATGTGTGTACCAAACTTTTTCAAAATCATCTATAAAAATGAATATTGTGTATTAAAAATAATAAATTTAAGTTAATAATTAATATAATATTTAATAGATATTTACATGCCATACTCTTTCCCATTATTATAAAGTTTTATCCGATAAGTACTCCAATTATCTGTTGGTTCTAAACCTTCTTTAAGGACGTTACTTGTTACTTGTAACGTGGATGGTGGCCACACACATTTTACCAATACATTTCCACTACCATCAACCGTTTTCAATATCCAATTTATTGGTATGACACTGAAGTCATTGCTTTCTGGAAATGTTGCAATAACCCAACGTTTTTTGGTTTGTCTGTATGATTAGGGATCCCAGATTTATTTTTATTAAATACGGGACATTTTATATCATACCTATTTAGTAGGTATATTATAACGAAGATTAAAAACAAATAATTAGGTGACTTTCCTATGATATATTTATAACAAAAATATTCAACAATTGAATAACAATTTAAACAAAATTTAAATAATGTAGGAACATTTATACATTTTAGTAATTTTAGTTTTACTTATTATTATGCATTATTTATTATCTGCATATATTAATTAAACATTATAATAGGGTGACTTTCCCATGATACATTTATAATAAATTATAAACAAAAAATATAACTTTTCTATAACAAATTTATAACAAAAAAATTAAAAATTTAATAACTATATAAACAAAAATTTAAGAAATGTAGGAACATTTAGGTAGTTTTTTGTTTTACTTATTAATATACATTATTTTTCATATTTTTGACTAGAATGAATTTCTTTTTGTAGTTTCTCATTTCCTGAGAGTATATGATGAAACTCAGCACAGTTTTCATGGAAAAATAGTTTAACTGTTATCATAGCTTTTACTGTTTTTGTATTTAGTCTATTTTTCTCATCAGTCCACAAACAGTTCATATGTGAAAATACCCGTTCAACGCTTGCATTTGTTCCTGGGATGCACATAAAGAATTCCACAATTTTTTTTAAGTTTGGAAAGACTACATTTTCACCAACTGATTCTATTTTGAAAATATCCACCCACATGGATTCTAATTTCTTATTTGTTGGTGGAGTGTAGTACATTAAATTGTTCTTCAATAAAGTCATCTCATCAAACAATTTTGCTTCATCTAAATTGAGGTCAGGACGGTCAGGTACAATAGACTTTATTAAGGTAATACTTTTTATCATATTATCCCAATTAAAGTGTTCTTGAATATTTTTCAATGTTATCCAAGATATACCGTCAAACTGGTTTAAAGTAGGTCTCACCCATTGATCAATATATTCTAAACATGTCGAATAAAATATATTTTTGTAGTTCCTAAATTGTATTTCAGTAATTAATCCTTCATCTCTTAAGTTATTAAGCAGAGTTTTTTCTTTTGATGTGATAAAATTACCTTCTTGTCTTCCAATTAAACATTCTTTTAAGTAGTCTACTTGTATTTTAAATGTGCCGACAGCCGATTTGATAGCCGATATAATATCAGTAATCACTAATCAGTGTAACCACAAAACCAACAAAAAAATTTGTTATCATTATAATCAGATAATTATCATCTGATTTAGATATTATCATATGTTGTTAATATTTTAAATTTTAAAATACTAAATTATGAGAAAAAATTTAATTTTTGATATAATTTTAAAATAAGGTACATACGGGACGGGTTGTCCAAAATACGGGACAAAAGTGTTATTTTTGAACTTTTGCCGGGACACCGGGACGCTTCATTCAAATACGGGACAATCCCGTTAAATACGGGACGTATGGGATCCCTATGTATGATAATGCATACAAAATTATTAATTATTAATTTATTATAAGGGATAAAGTAAATATCTACATGGCAATGGCTATATATTATATATATTAT
>NW_019101934.1:0-4157 GCF_001856785.1 Myzus persicae | reverse complement strand
AGAGAGTAAAGTAACTTTAGAGTAGTATTGTGTAAAACCTGTTTGAACCTAGTTTAATTATCTTTTGTGCAGTACTCGTCATCGTGGTCACCAAAAGAATAATTTAAATAAAGTTCATACAGCAGATATCGATAATTTACTTGTTTGACGGTTAGAGAATCGGAAACCGAAAGATATCTGTTGTATACGTCAAGCCTTTGCGTGGCGTATACGACAATGGAGAAGAGGTTGTGAGACTTATTGCAAACTGTAAGCGAACTGAGCAAAATTAGATGTTTGGAATCTAAGGACGAACATCAAAAAGTGTAATATACTGAAGTTTGCAAACACTCTCGGTGAGATGTAGTATACACAGAGGAGAGTCATTTAAACTAAGTTTAAAGGTGAGATTTGGGTAGTAGAAAATTACCTCGCAGTCGGTTGAAGCGAGCCAATAGTAGACCTTGGTAGATCTAAGTTATTGAACCAAGGTCTTTTGTTAGGTATATTGGGGACAACATGTTTGTGTTTAGCAGTAAAATTAGCAGGCAGATTATTCTCTAATTCTTTAATTGTTAGTATACATAGCTATGTAATTATTGTCAAAATTGAACATATCAATTTTTTTAAAACTCATATTACATAAGATCGTTATTATGATATATTATATTATATTATGTACTCACACGTTTTGTTATGCAGCTCTTCAAACTAATAACCTGGTCACGTGATTAGTATATAGTTAATACTTTAATAGGTACGTACCTATGTATAACAGTCCAAAATAGTGCACATCAAAATCATCACATAGGCAATAAGCATGTACCTAGTCTGAAGTTCATTATTTCATATTTGTCTATCGATATGAATATCTATAGTGTTTAATATCTATTTGTGCATTATGTCTGTGTTGTGTGTGGCAGCAGTGCAAAACGCTACTGCCGCCCGGCGGACAACGGTACCACCGACGTCCGACAGTACTGTGGTCTGCGTCCTGTGGTGGTCGTCACTTTATCTATATTTCTATGGTTCACTCATAGAAAAGAGATAAGATAAACTGATAAACTGAACCGTTGGTAGTTAATAGTTAAACAGTACAATGTACATCATTTTACGGAATTACCCACCGGCCATCAGCCATCGGGGTTCTTATTTTTATTCTATTTGACATTAGGCAAGGACTGAACGTGTCACCGCGCTGGAAAGATCGCAAATAGATCGTAATGGCATAATCAAAATTATATAATATTTATAAGATTAATTTTTGATATACACATTTTAAAGACGACGCTGGATGTTAGTGATAAGTTTAATAGGCACTTGACCATGTGTGGGGGATTAGTTTGTCCCCGGAGCCTTTGATTTATCTCTATGACTCTGACTGTAGCAATTTAAAATTGCGATCTACTAACTTGCAATTGTTATAAACAATAAATATAATATTATACAATAAATATTATGGTATAAGTAAAAATGTAAAAGTTAACTGTTGTATGAATTGGAGGCTTCTAATTTGTTTTGATTGAAATCTGCCATTACCTGTTTCAACATTTTCCTTTATTCAAACAAGCTTCATTGATCAATATAGATATATAAGGTTGCAACCACTATGTGATTATGACTTAACTAGGACGTGATCAAGAAAGTTCCGCCACGGGCACGGATTTAAATGTCCCAAACACTTTCAAAGAAATTTAGTGTAACAAACCAACCATGCTTTTAAAACGTCCATTGTATAAGGGGGAAAAGTCCTGGATTCTAATAATGTATACCATTCAATAATGCCATGTGTTATCGGTAGATGGCATTCTTAATGTTCAATGTATTAAATTGTTTTAAATTGAATAATTATTTAAAATATAATATATAAAAATATATTAATTTAAAAAATAACCCATGTTTTTTTATCATAACTTTCTCACATGATATGAATAAACCAAATAGTTAGTATACTTTCCACTAATTTATACGAAATGGAATTTCTTCATCTCACCCCGTCTGATGAGGTGGATTCTGTATAAGGTGATGAGTAGGGAACGGACTTTATTGTAATAAAAAAATATAAATATGTAATTAATTTTATTAAAATATGTTAAAAAAAATTAAAAATATGTATATCGGAAAAATGTATTAGTAAGTACTGAAAATTACAAAAAAAAAAATCTATAAATAAAAATATTACAAACGATGTAGGTAGGTATATAAAACTATTATTCCGTAACAAAGCAATGAGAAACAACATATTGTTGAAGATTTGCAAATGAAAAATTGCGACGGTTTGGTTGGAGAATACTCTTGTATTGACTAAAAGACCATTCTACGTCAACAGATGTGATAGGGGCGTAATTCATGCTCACTATATCAGAAGGAGTGAATTCAATGTCCAGAGATCCTTGTTGATTTTTACCAATTAAAATATCTCTGATGATTTTATTAGTTTGAAATCCAGAATTTTTTTTAATGATATTGGAAAATTTGTTTTTGACTATTTCTCCCGTGTGCCCTTGAGTTTTTTAAATTTATCTGCAGATTTTTCTACTATGCTAATGCTTTCTATCAAAGACATGTTTTTAGTTTCTTATTGTTTAATTGTCTCAATCAAAATACAAAAATTTGCAGAAATGTATGACAAGTTGTTTTTTAAATTGATATCTTGCATCAGTGAATTGGCTTTTTCAATAGCTGCGGAAGATTCAGTATCGAAATTTGAAATAACATTTTTTATTTTGTCAAAATGATCACAATAGTATTGGACGGCTTCAAGCCACGTACCCCACCTTGTTATAATAGGTTCAGGAGGCAAATTAAGATCTGGATACATTTCTTTAAATTTCGAAACACGACTTGGCGCTTTTAAGAATATTTTTTTAATGATCGCTATTAATTGATCAACCTCGGAATAATGACATCTTATTGTTTCTGAGATACGATGAAAGCCATGTACTAAACATGTCAAATGAACCAGTTTAGGGAAAAATGCTGTCAAAATACTACCAGCTTTAACCATATAAGGTGCAGCATAGGTCAAAAATAAAAATACGTTTTCATATTTTACACCATTTGGCCATAATAAGTTCATAGAATCATTAAGGGGCCTCAACACTAACATTTATTAAGGAAAATTATATAGGCAATTTCTAAACTTCTGTTGTGGATGTGTTAGTAATTGTATATTCGTAAATGGACATTAGTGTTAGTAAGTCAATTTAGATGGTTTCCGCGTAAGACGCGTCGACGGCGCGACCGCGAAAACAAGATAAGATAATATTACCTACGTCGTAATATATTACCGATTCTAAATATTATGGGAATCATCAAACATTTTTATTTATCAATTTTTATACTTACCTACATACTTTACCGTAATAGTAAACAGCTTGATAGTTATGGTGTGAACTGTGTCTGATAATCATAATATCACTTGACAGTTGATGACATTAGCATTTACATAATATGTTTGACTAATTATATAATATTTTAATCAGTGTCGGCCTGGCATACCAAAGGCTCATGGATCAGTTTTTTAAGGGGCCCCATAATGAACGAGCCTTGGGCGTTGGGCCGTATAAAGAAAAATTGTTCCTAAAAATTACGTATGGTTAAATATTTCGATAAATACTTTGAAGAGTCTATACTCCCTATAAAGACCAAGAACACGTCACCACGCAAATAAAAAATTGACAAGACCCTAAAATAAAATATGAAACGGAGGGGCCCCGGCTACATTCGCAGACCATCGGCGATGGCCAGGCTGACAGTGAGTTTAATACATTTTATTATTTCATTATATTTGTGATTGAAAATTGAAAATACGTAGGTATTAACAACAATCTCTGCATGGCACTTATTGTTCATATAAGGAACATTGTTCAGTTGTAATTATAATATGTTTATTGATTATGATTAATTACAACCAATTGGCATTAGTTCAAATATAAACAACCGAACATCATATTTATACCATAATATTTGAATAAATACATTTAAACAACATAAATTGAAATATAAATTGAAATATAAAAAAAGTAGAACAGAAAAAGTCAAAATATTTATACTAATTTCACATTTTTTTCCCCTTTCTTCTGTTTTGCTTCCAAAATATAAGTAGGATTTCTAATCTGCATGCTTCTGGAATGTCTCGGATCAACTAGTTCCGGTAAAAGACAGTTAAAGAAAAA
>NW_019101933.1:0-4188 GCF_001856785.1 Myzus persicae | reverse complement strand
AATATTTTGGAAATTTTATAGTGTATAGAAAATGCAAGTACAATATATCAGAAATCTTATATAAAATTTTCAAACTTTTTGACCCAACAAATAAAATTTTGTTGACACTTTTAGAAAAAAAACTTAAAAGATTTAAAATTTCCGTAAACAGCTCAAAATGAGTCGAAATATTTTGGAAATTTTATAGTGTATAGAAAATGCAAGTACAATCAGTGAAAATTTCATTTATTCGCTGTATTTTTTTAGTTATATCAAAAACCAAAATTGGCTTTGTCAAAAACCGGTGTTCCTTAAAAATTCCCTTTTCCCTTAACTTTTTGCTTGTTCTTCATAGCGCTTTTGAAAACTACTGGGGATTTTTACTTTAAACCCCCTATGTACCAACTGGATTCACTTTCCTACCAGAAAAGATGCTACTAAAGAAAATTAAAGCATTTTTACTGCCCCAAAGATGATAGACACTCCGGAGTTTTATAAGTGGATCGGCCCACCCGGAACTTTCCCAGTCGAGGTGGGCCTATAGCCGCCTCTAACCTTTATTAACAGTAAAGTCAATATAATTTGGAAACCGAATTATTACGTTTATCGTATGACCTAACCTAACCTTTCCTACAATTAGTATCTATAATACACGGCTATCTTAGACCACTGTAGTCTGCAACATGGTTTAAAAACCTTTAAAAATTATGAACGCCAAAATATTTACAAATTAGCGAAATATGTGAAAAAAATGTCATTAGATCAAAATATGTAAAATAAAATTGGTATCATGTAATAAGAATGATTTAATATGTGAACATTTTTTATAAAACTTCAAATATTATGAATTCACATAAATACGGATATAAATATATAATCATAGTTATTAGTTAATTTACATGATTACTATATTAGTACCTACACATTAAACACTAATTCAAAGAATAACGATTACAGAACTACGATTACGATTTAGTGAATATAAATCGCGTAGGTATTAAATTCAAGTTTTCTTAGTATAAGTAGGTTGTAGGTACTAAGTATTATTATTTTCTTAGTATAGGTAGATACTAAGAAATATTATTTTCTTAGCACAGTATATTAGGTAGGTGCGTATATTATTATTAATAGGTATATCGAATGTTTATTGCTTTTATTATTATTTTCGAAAAAGGTTGCCTAACGTAGATGGATATTTATACAAATGGTTAGGTAGCAATAAATTTATTATTTATATTACAGTATACAATTACTATAAATACAACATACATGGTTGTATGGTTAGTTAATGTATGAAAAAATAATTTAATTCATATGTCCCTCTTGCGCACAAATACAATATTACACTCACATGACACACGTACACAACATAATATGAAATAAGCTCAGAGGGGGGGTCCATGGGGGCCATCTCGTTCAAATCATCAATAGTTATTTTATTTGAAAGTTATCCATAAAAATCCACAAATGTGTACCTGTAGGATAAAATACGTAGTTATTAGATATTTAATTATTTAAAAATAATGTTCAAAAAAGGATTACAACTAACTTTTTTTATTTTCTATTTTTGTCGTTGATATTGTATTGCCCTCTTTGGTGTCTTCTTATTTTTCTTTGCGAGTCTCATGACATAGTTGACGTAAAGAACAACAGCTGAAATTGCCCTCTAGGAAATTGTGTTTGGTATGGTCATATTATGTCATTGTGTTTAAATAGAAGTTCATTTACAACCATACAAATTTCAATCCAGTTATCAGATACCTGTCATGGTATTTGGTTTAGTTTGTTTTATGATATATTAAATTTAAAGACCTCGTATTATATATATGTACATGCATCATGTATTACATGGTATATAATATAAGAGTTTTTTATAATATAATATATATATATGCTTTACCTTCAGGTGTCTACATTCAGTTGCGACCGCGCCACGGTATAGAACTATAGAAGATAACAAGTAGAGAAAGCAAGCTTTACCACTGAATATAACTATTTTATCAGCAAACGAAGCTGGCAGACCACAGTTTTAATAATTTATATAATCTATATTATTATATTATTATTTATATATAATATATATACATATATTGTACTAGCTGATCCCGTACCGATTTCGTTATTAATATGTTTGTTAAGTGTAGGTACTTACCTATGGCGTTATGAATATTCGACAGTTTTCTGATTTGGTCATCATCTCCATCGTCTGACCGCTGTCGCATGTAGACAATTTTGGAGGGTACTTATAATAATAGGTGGAGACTCGGAGTTGCAAAAAGAAAAATAGTTTTTTACCAATAACTAATGTAACACATTCGCTTGGATATTCAGATCAAATTAATAATTGGTTTTTTATATAATTAAAATAATTGTTTATTATTGGACGTCGATACCGACCTGCCTGGGAGCATCTGTGGTTGTCGAGTTTGATTGTTATTTAATTTCAACCAGCTACTATTTTTTTACTAAAAAGGGTATAGATTTACAATTTACGCGTTTACTTTAATTGATAGATAACTCAATTGTTTATTAACTTCGATAAATACTATTGCAATAGAAACTTTCTCCGTGATATACTCTTTCGTTTAAAAAAAAAATCAAGAAGATCTGATAAGTAGTTCCAGAGTTAACCCTGTACAAAAATTTTAATTTCACATTTATATACTCGTAGTTATACATTATATATAAATTATATAATCATGGCTAAAAGTGGTGATTGATACAGCGATAACAGATACGGCCTGCCAGCAGAAATTATAAGATACAAAAGTATGGATCCAGCGAACAATGGAATGTGTAGTAGCTTTCTCTACTTGTTATCTTCTATAATCTATACCATGACCAAGCTCTGAGTGTACACACCGGCCGGTGTTACTAGTTATCCGATGGGTGACCACCTGGGATTTTTAGTAACAAATTCTTGCTACACGTACACGTGTTCTGACCCAACAGTACTATTCTCACAGTAAAAACCGGCATATAACCACGCAGTTGATGACTTATAAAAAAATTGCTTCACTATTCATATTTTGCTTTCAGAGGATAATGTATTGGTCGGGAAAAGCCTAGGTTCGTAATATATTATTTTGAAAGAGGTGTTTTGAAGTATCCGTATGCAATTTATTTGGGTTTGTGTCGCACTTCCCTCAACTACGGTATGGTATATTAGGAATTATGTTCAAGTATAATCTGTATTTTTTAGCCAATGTATGTTTAGAAAATATTTTGCCATATTATAAAATGTATATAATTTTAAATATATGTATAAAATAAGGAAATTAAGAAAACTAATCATGTGATAACAAAAGTGTATACTGTGTAGCTTTATTTCAAACGCCAGGTGTAAAAACATTTGTAAAATGGCAACTGATAAGTATTGATAGCTTAAGTTTTATAATAGTATAATGTAATAGTGAAATTAAATCCAGTTTAGAGTAGATTTTCAGTACCTTTGTGTTTTTGTCAATTCGAATTACAATTTATGCAATATCGCTCATCTACATCCACACGAATTTGTAATTCTATTCTTGGGCTGCTGTTCTGGTTTTGCCACGCCTACAATATTTAATGAGATTATTGTTGATATATTTTATTCATTTTTTTTTCGACTACGCCGAGTGCCTTACGCACTTGTAAGACGGATAGAACACATGCAAGTACCTATAACGTCCTCTTGATATCAATGCATACAATGATTTTAAATACAAGCAAATAGATTTTCTTTGATTTAATAATTTTGTTTTGACAAGCGTGTTGAGTGTAATTACCAATTTCCAATATTTTAGTCTTATAAAATTTGGATCTAGTATTCTAGTGGGTCCTTTTAACTTTGGGTGGTCAAAAAAAGAAAATATCCATTACTTTAAAAAAAAAAAGTGATAAAAATGTAAACAAAACAGCTTGGGTATTACAGTTTTTGGAGAAACGTTGAAGACAGTTTCAGTAGGTACCTACCTACCTACCTACCTATTGCGATACGATTAGCGATAATTACTATAGGATTAAAAACTGATTGATACAAGATTCCTCAAAAATGCAGAACGCTTAAGATGTTCATGTAATAATTTTAAAACATTAAAAATGTATAAGTTGATTTTTATTTATACTTATCCATTAAAAATTAAAATCCCAAGAAAAATGGATAATTAGTCATGCTCTTATACCTACATTTATAAATAATAGGTATACTAATATCTATTTACACGTCTA
>NW_019101932.1:0-4178 GCF_001856785.1 Myzus persicae | reverse complement strand
GTGAACACAAAAATACAGTATTTATTTATTGAAATACATCAGTGATTGGCTGTTTTTATCATATAATTTAGAAATACAATTTATAATTCGTATGTTATACGTATGTTACATGCTACGACCACATATTTTTTTAATTTTCAAAAATTAATGATCGGCGATTTGATCGTAGTATGGCTTTGTAGTAACTGAAGCTTCGTTCAACATCACATGATGCAGTTGGCTCATATTTAAGTAAAGACATTTGTAATGGTATTAGGTTACAACTGAAATTGTCCTTGTCCGATTTTCCATTTAATATTTTATTTATTGATTTTAGAGTTTTAAATCCTTTATTTTCTTTTTTTAAACCAAGGATATTTTGTTCTTAACTTCATCTGAAACTCTTCTATCAGTTCCATTACACTCAAGAAGTCGATCCTTAACATTTATTATAATTTGCAGACTTTCATAGAGTGTTAAATTCTTGTTTTGTAGTTTACATATTCTTTATTAATTGTGTTTATCTTTCTCTGTAAAACCATTCAATCTTATATCGCATATCTATTGTACCATAGGATTGTATTTATAAAAATAAAATGTGTGTTTGACAAAAACCCCAAGTTTTATACTTTAATCAGCAGGGCCAGAATTAAAGACGAAATATTAATATTAAATTATATATAATTATATTAATTACACCACCATTTATCACATCATGGGGTGATTCATGTACATTACTGATAAAATCAATAATCAGAAGTCCCAAAAAAAACATACTGCTGCATATAAATCCTAGCCCTGATCATAAGTAAACCATTTTTATGTTCTGCTCAGCCTTAAACTCAAATATTTAATAATTGCAATTTAAGGATCCTCGTAAAAAATTTTAGTCGATTGAACTATCATTAAAAAATAATGACGTAATATATAACCTTAATTTATAATTTTTTATCCATTTACATTACTGCTAATATATCATTAGGATTTAGGACGCTTAAAACATGTTGGCACATTTGTGAATCACATGATTAAAGAAACGTTTTTACAACATAAACTTAGAATATTTTAAAACAAAAATGAATAAATGACAAATATTTGTTTAGTAAATTATTTTGAGTCTTAATTCAAAGTTCAAAAAATATCATTCGTAGAGACTTAAGATATTTTGTCATTATGTATATCATTATTTATATCTAACGATACATTTTTCAAAATATTTACATTAAGTTCATGCTATTCATACCTAATTGCATAGTTATTATCAGCTAGTATAATTATATTATGTAAAATAATGTAATAATTGTGATTATATAACACATGTGATATGCTTTTGGCAAAAATTACTAATTAATTTAATCTACCGTTATTCTAGTAAGAAAATGAATTACTTACAGCAATGTAAATAATATGTATGAACTATAAATATAGAACAACACACTGTATCCGCTCAGAATCATTTTTTCATTGTTTACAATGATTTACCATTAAATTCAAATACAAAAAACATCTATACGATGATTTATACTTAATGATGAGCGACTTCACTGGTATTAGTTGTTTTTTCAATGCAAAAAAAAAATTCTAAAGATAAATAATAAAACGCAAAGTTTATTACTTAGTTTGGTCGATTTTCACATACACAATTTTATTTAAGGTCAGGTCCAACCTGATTCTGGTATTCGTTTTGAAATTATTTTAAGTATTATTCTTAATTGAAGATTACACAAGGTAGCTAAAACACATGAGTGATTGACCAAATGAAAATGAGAATGAAAATATCAATTAATTTATGCTGTCGAATGGTTTTGTGGTTATTGTTTTCATTACTACTTGAACTTGATTGCACAATATGAACATCCTTTTTTATTTTTTTAGTTATATTGTTTATTATTACATACATACGTTGTAAGTGTGTTTCATGAAAAGTATACATACAGTTAACTCTAGCTTCAATCAAAAGTTTATAATTTTATATTATTCTCATACCTAAAATATAATTTTTTTAAATATTGTGCTTTGTTTAAATTACTGTTATACATTGAAAACACATAACTTTGTTAAATTGGTTTTTACATATTTGGGTGCACTTTAAATGTTAATATCATGACAGATGCACTCACGAGTCACGAATCATAAAACTATCTGTGTCGGTCAGTGATTAATCATATTTATTATATTTAATTGGATACGTAAATTAGACAGTGGAAACATAACAATTAGTAATACGTTTGACTTAAGCGCTATCATTATCAGCTCATTTCGAATTTGAAATAGTACTAAAATGGTTAATGAAATACTGAAAAGTCATTCACTATAGGTTTAAAAAACTTCGTCTGCAACTAGGAAACATCAATCTTCAGCCGTTCTGTCTTCGGTGAGCTTTGGACAAGGTAAGATTACTACTAAGGATTTTTCAATGCTTGTTATTTTAAATTAGTCCGATATACGTAAGGATCCTACACCGTTACTTAAAAGTTGAAATTTAAAGAAAAAGTAGCAGCTGAATTTAAAACAACATTCCTGTTTAATATCTTATCAATTAATTTAAAACGATTACTATTTTAACTTTTATAACTTTTTCTTTTATCCTCTCCTGGTATTGAACTTAATTTAAAAGATAAAAGTTTTTAATTTGTTGCTCGATAAGAGTAAACATTGTTAAACGACATAAATACACAATCTATAATTTTTTTTTTCTAAAAGACAAACAATTAAATTTATAACAATTTACAAATTTATAATTTGTAAAATAAAGTATTAGGTATAATAAATTGTGTTCGGAACATGTACCTATTAATAAAGGTGAACACAAAAAAATAAAACTATTAAATGTTATTATTTCCAGTATATAATAGTTAATTGATAATTTGTATAAAAGCTTTTAGTACCAAATTATAAAATTGATAAGTGTTACGACTTTTGATCAAATCGGGTTTAAGAGCTGAGAACTGTACTTATTTGATTTGAACTGTAGTTTATTTCAAGATTTAAGGGTTAGAATTTATTCTGTTTGGTGAACTCGAATTTATAGGCACGTTGTATATATTTTTTTTTATCCATAAAGAGGTAGAGTGTAAAACTGCATAGCATGAAATACTTAAGAAGAGTATTTAATTATAAATTATTGTGAGTAAAATATAGTGTATAACTATAATGTGAAAACAATTATAAATATAAAATTGAACTATTTACAGGCCATGCACCGAAATTCATCTTAAAAATAAAATTAATATCAATCTTCGGTTTATGATGAATCTAATAGGTGCCTACCAGTTTTTTGCAGGGACGATTATTTCGAAATTTTTTAATATATTTTAAGGAATTACTTTAACCTATACTAGCAGTTTGATGTTTAATATAACTTTTTACGTCATCTTGTACAACTTCAACCTAGCACGACGTTAAAACTACAAACGGATATGATAATATTGATATGGGTACTAACAGCGAATGCCTCTTACAGGATACCACACTCCGCATGTATAAGTCGTATTTAAACGATATTTAAGTTTTTACAAGCTGGTTAAAATATTGTATTCGTAATATCACAATCATAATTTGCTTAAAAAATGAAACACACCAAGTGAAAATCATAAAAATTCCATGTTCCTAACCTTCATGTTTGATACTAACAATTATGGGCGAGTTCACTCTAATATTGAAGCTATAACGACTCGAGATCGGTTCTGTGAAGGCAAAATTTTTCAAGTTTCGCAACTTATAGTGCGGGTAGACGTGCCCTTAACTTTTCGAGTTTTCGCCTGCATCTTGGAGTCAAAAAGTTTTCACGCTGACAGATATGCGGGTGAATTGGTGTCTCGTGTGGAGCTTGAAATAAAATGACTCGTTTTTTCGTACGTTGTCTCGCACGAAAATCGTATTCCTTTTTATCTACACATTAATCGGCGAAGGAGTCGACTACGACGAAATAATGATATTATAAGACGTAAGATATAATAACATAATATAATAAAAATATATGATGAAAAAACTTTTTTAAATAGGTACAACTACGAATCGTGTTTAGACGTTTTATTTTCCACAGTTCGACAGTTCGATGGGTATAATATGTTGGCACAATACGCATAATGTTACACTCCTAGGTACCTCGTATATGCGTGTGTGTGCGTGTGTGTGTGTGTGTGTGTGTGTGTGTGTGTGTTTGTGTGTTTGTGTTTGTGTGTGTGTGTGTGTGTGTG
>NW_019101931.1:0-4194 GCF_001856785.1 Myzus persicae | reverse complement strand
TAATTAAATAAAAAAGAAACTTAAATTTCAAAAATTATTAAAAATTTATTATAAGAATAATTTAAAATAAATACTTATTAATTGCATATAAAATGTATAATATTAACCCGTTTTTGTTTTACTAGCATATATAATATAACAATATGGAATAATATAAAATTCAAATTATAAATACAATATAACCATATATAAATAACTGTTAAGAAAAATTAGTTTTTTTCTGATACTAATAAGTAATATCATTATTATAGTCAATTTTTAACTAAAAGTATTACTTTATGCATTATAACTATTAAGCTTATGATAATTAATAGTTTATTTCAACTAACCTATTTTCATTAGACGGCAAGCTTCCGTTTCTCTATAACTTTCACATGATATACCATTATGTACTACCGATTCTAATGCTTTATCAATTTCTGATCCAACCATTCGACGTTTCTTAACTTGTCTATGTTCATCGGTGAAATTCCCAATATATGTGCATTGCATAAGAACTCTATAATTAATATTTTAATTAAATTTAATGTAGATTTTGTAGGCAAGATTGATATAGTAAACATTGACTATCAAGATACTAAACTGCGATACTAAGTTTAATTAAATTTAATTATTAATAAAATATGGTTTAAATTTAATATCATAATAGCTAATGTGAACAAATTATTAGCTTTGTATTAATGGAAAATTGAGGAATAAATTAATTTTGTTCCTTTATAGTAGATAATATACTATATTTTTATTATTATTATACAGTTACTAATAGGGAATTGGAGTATGAACTAATATTTCAATTAACTATTATATTATTAGTTCCATATCAGTACATTGTAATTTATATTACCTACATTTTCAAACATAGTGTATATACATAAATTACATTTTTAAAAGTCAACAGACAACACTATGTACAACAGTAAATACTAATATTATATTATATTAATTTGTTAGTATTATAATAGTTTTAATGTTTTTATTTAGTTTGTTAATATTATACCTAGGTGTTTTAAATAATTACATATTTACATGTTAGATTATTACCATTTATCCAAATAAATATTTTAGTAGGTACTTAAGATACAGTTTTTTTTCCATATACCTAAAGTAGGTAGGTACTTACAAAATATAAGTATTAAATATTTTTCGCAGTAGACTTATTAAAATATATATGATACATATATTGCTTATAGTTCAAAATTATGATTAGGTACCTACCTAATAATGATACTACAGTCTTAAATATAGCACAAATGTAAATTTAACTGTATAATAATGAAATTAAAATATACCTTGAGTTGCCAATGGGTTTCTCTCTTATAATCCCTTTAAAGTTGGACCCACATATAGAACATCTTCCAATGACACAGACATATACAGCTCCTTCATTATGCACTGTAGATCTCTTAAAAGAGATACAACAAGGCAGTTGAGTGTGCTCCCAAAAGTGTTCTGCAATCATTGGGCTCCATTTGCCTTTTGGTAAAACATAAAACGAGCGACAACTGCTCATAGGCCTGGATTTATCGT
The DNA here is from genome assembly GCF_001856785.1 of Myzus persicae. Taxonomy (NCBI): domain Eukaryota; kingdom Metazoa; phylum Arthropoda; class Insecta; order Hemiptera; family Aphididae; genus Myzus; species Myzus persicae. Next base: position 2,667 of record NW_019101931.1, on the reverse strand, counting down.
TCAATTTATAGACTACTTCTTCAGGCTGAATTTGTTGCCACTCAGATGATGAAAATGTGATTACAAATTCTTTTTTTGGTAGATTGTTAAAGTCTTCACTGCTATTTGATTCTATTAAAAACAAATAAATATTTTTAATTAAAAATAATTATTAAATATAAGTATATTATAGGTATTAGGTATTGTAAATTTGTATATTGTTAAAATAGTTTTACCAGAATCATCCTGTAGTAATTCATCTGTAGTTTGTACAGCATCAGAACCTGAAGTTAAGTTTTGTTCTATAACTGGAAGAAATCCTAAGAGCTCTTTTATATTATGCCTTCCATTGTGGACAAACAAATGTAAAGCTCCTTTACTTATTGCCCCATTTAAGTACTTACTCATGTCACTCCATACATCATTTGTCGCAACAGAAATTTCTTAAAAAAAACAATAAATATTACATATACATTTAAATTAATGTTTTATAAGAGTAATAATATAAGTGGGTGATTTAATTTTTTTTTAAATAGCATATTATATAAAAATATGTAGATATTCACATTGTAAGTTAAAAATGTAGTTTGTTGTAAGTAATAGGTATAAAGAAGTAGGAATATATTTATTAATCAAACAATAATAATAAATCTTAATAAAAAAAACAAAATTATGTTGTGGTATAAAAAAATGCATGAAGATTTTTAGATTTAAAAATTGTTAAAAAGTATTTTGGCATTAATTTGGTAACTTTAAAAAATCACTTACTTCTTACTCCATTCATTTCCTGAATGACTCTATCTCTGAATCGAAGCACTGTTTGGACTATCTTTTCAGGAGGAACAGATGCTTTACGTCCTCTCATTTTAATAATTATTAATTCAATTAAATACCAATTTAAAAATATTATGTCTCAAAAAGTACTTGTTCAAAGAAAAATTTAACATAACACTGAGCACAATAAAAACATTTAAAAATAATGAACTTTTGAAAAAACTAGTTCTAATAGTAATATCTTGGCTATTAATATTTAATATGTTTATGTAAATAATATAAAAGTATTTTTTAATTCTTTCTTCCAAGAGGAGCAATAATAATGTTATGGTTCTACCATATTCGATTTTTTTTTGTGACAGTAAATATTAAATAACAGAAACAATAATTCAACTTTAAAACTTCTATACAGTTATACAACATGCCCAGTTTTTTATAGATTATTGGGACAATGTTATAATTGTAATATTGTGTGTCGTTGTTGCCTACATGATGAGGTGAGTTCTTATTTCGGACGGAGTATATAGGCACCTTATATTTTAACATTATTTTAAGTTATAACAATCATTATTGAGAATTAAATTAACCCAACAATTTATAGGAATAGGGAGGGAGAAGGGGCAAAAGCAGCATTCAATATCAATGGAAATTACCATCTCAATTGTTCAGCCTAAATTAGGAACTAAGTATAAAGCTATACAAATTTAACATTGTATACCTTTTTAACTACCTATTTCATTACATATTTAAGATTTTGATTGAACGAATAAAATGTTTTCGAACAAACGTGGATGTAAGACAGGAATAAAAACATCATTATTAAATCTATTTTCATCGATCGACATTCACATATTAATTTTTTATTGTGCATACCTACATAAAATAATAATTTAACTATTTCAGTTGTAGTGAAATCTTTAAAGTGTCTCCGATTAATAAGGTTTTGCACTTGAACAAAATCCCTAAACAAAGGTAATTTTTTTTTTTTATTTAAATTACTAACAACTTCGTCAATTTTTGAACAGAAAAATATGACAATGAACAAAATTGCCCATATTATGTATTTTAAACTAGTTGACCCTGCACACTTCGTTGCCCGTAAAAATTGTGATTGATCGACTCTTTTTGGATGTAACTCGCTACAGTAATTGGATCATATAAGGTAGCCAATCCACCTGTGGTGGATCGCAGGTACTGCAATGATCAGCTATAAATGTAACTCTGCAACCTTAAGTAGGCAAATCCGTCCACAGATTTGATCCATGCTGGAAAAATAGTTGTTCTACCAACATAAAACTGTACTCTCGCAGTTATTCTGGTAACGCCAACAACGGAAAATGGAAAATTAAGTCGTGATAATAAACTTTCTTAATTTTTCGTAAAAAAAAACTTACTCAACAAATTCCAAATGTCCAAACCCATATAACAAAATAATGAACACAAAATTATAAAATAACTTTAAAATCCATAGATTATACTGATCATCAAACAATAGATATTGCACTTTTCTAATTATTCGGTTGACTTTTTAAAAATTTTCTTGCGTACAAACCTTCTCCTGGCAATTACGAACATCTTAAAAAAATTTGAGGCAAAACGGTCCAGCCGTTCTCGATTGATGAATTGTTATACATTTTTGTCTTCATTTTTATTTATATAAGATATAATATTTAAATTGCCAAAAAAATAACTAATGAAGAAACTTGTATGCCATTTTGACAAAATATTAAAATACAGCGTTTTGGCCCTTCCATACCGTACTAAATATTCCCGAAAGAAAATGTTGGAAAAACTTGTTTTTAAATTTAAGAGGGCCTCCAACGTTTCTACAGCCCCCCCAATTTTTTTTGCTTTTTCCTTCGAAAATAATTCCGTACAAATTTTGATTTTTGTCGTACAAATTCATACAAATTC
>NW_019101930.1:0-4198 GCF_001856785.1 Myzus persicae | reverse complement strand
TGTTTAAACAATTAATATAATAATGGTTTATTAAAAACAAAATCTATTTAACACACAAGTTCTGTTGATGTCAGTGGTATGAAGGTGCTCAGGACTTAGTGGTTGTGGTACATATGATTCTGCTGCACTCCGGTAAGTGATTCCTGATCTGTATTCTTGGACCGGATTGTGTGTTTTACAAGTGTCTTTTGAGGTTAGTAATGAAGGTCAAGAATGACTGTGTGTGGCTGCAAATAGTAGTGCTTATTGCTGTAATTTTTGGTTTTTCGAATCGTTTGAGTAATACTAGCTCATGTGTAAGGATACCCTTACTAATTATATGGATGTTATTTATCACATATAATCATTAAAATTGGTTTACAAAATCATAGAATTTGTAGAACGTAACAGCTAACAGTATTAAGTTCTAATGTTGGAATAAAAGTGCCGAGTAGTTACTAATTTCAAGGAACTGCAGGAAAACCATTATAAATTTAACTAATTTTCATTCCAACAATTTAGGTAGCCATAATTTAATCATCTGGCAATGTTGGCTGTTGTAAATTTCTTGTTTGGTTGAATTGGTGCATATCCTCAATTAATATATTTTTTTACTAGTGGAATGACTATTTTCCTCGCTTCTGTCTCCAGAGCTATTGTAATAGTGAGTTATTGCTTTTGTTTTAGCTGCGACTTGCAAAATACTCTCCAAAATCAATGTTTGATACTTGGCCAAAAATAAACTCAGGGACATTTTTTAAAGCTCTGGAAGACCTCTAAAAAGACTGTTGTAATGTTTCATCTTAATTTCATTTATTGCTAAGAATAATCAAAAAGTACTTTAATAATAATTTTGTAAAGAAAAATTGTCACGCAAATCACTAATAGTGTTTTATGATTTATGATTTTTATCATATAGGCATTACGCCAACTACTAAGTCTATATTTTGTGATTCAAAAAAAAGCCTCCGAGTACTTGGTCTGTAAACTTATTTAACAACAACACACTGGGAACGGTTTCCTCCTAAGTGTAATGGTTTACCGGCCATATCGTAAAATGTCTAGTACACTTCTAATCGATGACAATTATTTCTTGATTGTTTCATAAAAATTGAATTGTGTGGATTTTGAGTTGTGTTTAATCAATCTAAAATCTAGTTATCTTCGGTGGTATTTAAACTTGCTGTTTTATTTGCTATTTCAATTGGGCAATCTCATCTATTGTTGTAGTTGTAACCGAGGAATTAAGTTCACAAGAAATGTGTGTTTAAAACATTATTTTCATTTCTTAAACCCAGTTTTCATATTCATGTTTTCATTAGACAATACTTTCACCAGGGATATTTAAACATCATAAAACTTATGTTATCAATACTATAATAATTTTAATTTTCTTAAGTAGGGATTACATTACTTATATTAATATTTTTTAATTAAAATATGGATAATAAAAATATCATAATATTAGAAGTTATAACAATACACAATTCAGATCATTGTTATTATTAGATTTGCAATTTTGTAAAAACAATTAATAGATGCACTGAATTAACAAGTGCTCAGATTACAAATCATCTATAAATAATTATTAAAAACAAGTAAATAATAAATTTAAGATAAAATAAAAATAAATCCAATAAAATAAAATCCAATTTAAGTATACACAAATGTAATGCACATATCAATTATTTAATTTGTTTAAAAAAGTGAACTACATTATGGCCAGAAACTTTAGAAATGGCTTAATACTGTAATTTGTATGCTCCAACGAGTTGTGTGCCTGGTAGATTAGAAGATGACAGAACACAAGTCACATATATTAATTTTATTTCCAATAACTAGTCTTAAAACTTTAGCCGAAACAGGTTTTTGTAGCAATGGCACTTTACAACTCAAACATTTAGATAACATATTCTTCATATGCAATTTAATATGAAGTGACAATTCCTTTTTTTCAAAAAATAATTTAAAACATATAACACATTGAAATGCATCATCGGTGTGTATTTTTCTTTCATGATTTATACGTTTTAATTTTGTTGGAAAAGATTGATTACATATTTTACACATCAGTAAAGCCTTTTCAATCATGTGAGTCTTTTCGTGTTTATCCAATTCAGTTTTTTGTAGATATGAAGTACCACATATGCTACATTTGTAAGGATTGTTTTTAGAATGAATTTTCATATGGCTCATAAAACTTGATTTTTGTAAAAATTTAGTCTTACAAAATCTGCACCTAAAATTTGATTTAAAGGCAAGATGGGTTTTTATGTGTTTAATCAAATTTGATTTTTGTTTAAGGACTACTCCACATAGGTCACATTTATATTTTTGTCCAACACTATGAGTTCTCATATGTGACTGTAAGAAAGCCTTTTGAGCAAACCTCTTGTTACATTCGAGGCATTTAAAAGGTTTTTCACCAGTATGTAATCGTAAATGATCAATTAGCTTATTTTTTTGAAAAAATGATGTTTTACACTGACTGCATTTATACAATTCATGATCTCTGTGAGTTTTTAAATGGTAAGAATAACTTTTCATTTGGGAGTATGTCACTAAACAATGAGGGCACTGATATGGTCTATTTCCACTGTGAGATTTCATATGAGTATTTAAAAGTGACTGTAATATAAAACTTGCGTCACAAAGCAGGCATTGAAATGGTTTGTCACTGGTGTGAGATTTAGTATGGCTTTTTAGTTCTGCTGATGTAGTAAATGTTGATCTGCAGAGATTGCACTCATAAGGTCTCTTTCTCATATGAACTTTTATATGGGCAAGTAAACCTGATTTCCGATAAAAGGATCTCTTACACATATCGCATTCAAACATCTTTTCACCAGAATGGATCAACAAATGTCTTTGTAAACTTGATTTATAAGCATAGGTTTTGTCACAAATATGACACTTTTCTAATTGCACGGTATTATGGACTCTCATATGATTCTTCAAAAATGCTTTTCTATAAAAAGTTTGGTCACAAATATTGCATTTAAAAAGTTTTTCACCTGTATGACTGTGTTTTTGATGAAAAACTAAACACGATTTCCGAGAAAATTCTCTAACACAAACTTCACACTTAAATGGTTTAATACCAGTGTGTTTCCATTCATGGTAGTCTAATAACGACTTATGACCAAATTTCATTTTACAAATTCGACATGAATAGGGTTTATATCCTGTATGTGTTCTCATATGACACATCATATTTTGCCTCTGAGCAAAAGGTCGTTGACAAAGATCACAAGTGTATGGTTTTTCTCCGGTATGGCTCCTTAGGTGTACGGTTAAATTTGATTTAACTGAAAACTTCTTAGAACAGTATATGCAGTCAAAAGATATTTTCTCGCCAGGTATTCTTGTCACGGGTAATTCTTCAGGATAATAATTAATTCTTATATGTACTCTCTGGTGTTCAACCCAATATTTTCTTTTTGGAAATGATAATGTACAGAGGTGACAGTCAAATGATTTTTTCTTGGGATCGATATCAGATAACATTAATTGAGATCTTTCAGGCTCAATTTCAATATTGTTGCCAAGTACCATACCATCAACAGGGTCAACTTCACATTCAACATCATTAAAATTAGAAGTCTCGACATTTTCTTTAGAATTAAATGAACTGAAACAAAAAATAGAATTATTTGTTATTTCACTGTTATAAAATAGATCAATAACCATTAACCAGTTTGAAACTACCAAATAATTCAATAACTATAGGTACAACATAGATACTACGTAACAAAAGTACAGTAAAATAATGCAGCAGATTTGAAAATCATTTGGAGCAAGGCACTTATACATTTAAGGATACATGTATATTAATTTTATATCCTAAAATAATCATTAAGAAAAAAATTGAATAGCTTAATAAATGTTAGAATACAATAATTACCAATTATTTATTACGCACTGAACAATTGTGTTTATATAATATTAAATATTTTGTTATGAGTGTCAAATTACTACGATTGTATAAGTTCGTGATTGTTAGATAAGAGTAGGTAATTCATTCTGAACAAGAGTGTGTGGGCTTAAAATACAATATTTATTTAGAATCTTTTTAGTTTTGTTTGTATCAAATTTTTAGGTACATTTAAGGATCACAATAACATAGAATAATAAACAATTAAGTGCTTAAGTAACATTTTGAATTATAGAATGAACACTCAATCGCATAAGTGTTTAAGAGAAGGAGTATAATTAGAAT
>NW_019101929.1:0-4204 GCF_001856785.1 Myzus persicae | reverse complement strand
ATTTTGTACTGCCAACTTCACACCTAGCATTACATTTTTATTGAAACCGTTCAAAAACCTTCCGACAATGTTCAAACGGACTTGTTGGACATTGTTGGACACTTGTTGGAAATTGTTTGAGCCTAACCTCCTCCCACCATTTATTTATTCAATGTCAATTTTTGTTCCTCTTAACTTCAAACTTAGCACTTCACTTTCCGTAACTTTCCGATCTACGTGGAAAATCTGAGAAATAATTGTAAGTTGAGTTTTAATTATTTTATGTCCCATTTGGAATTTTTATGTCAAAATACCCGCCATTTGTTGGAACTCAATTTATTTTAAACGAATTTTTGAAAAAGTGGCGCTAACTTCCAACATCGTCTTACTTTTTTAAAAATTCCAAAAATCTTCCAACACGATTTTAAACGGTTTGTTGGACGATGTCGGAAAGGTCCCGACATTTGTTGGAACTCTATTTATTTTATATGAATTTTTGAAAAAGTGCCTTTTGGCCGACATTTTTTAAAAATTCCAAAAACCATCCAAAACTGTTGTAAATTATTTGTTGGACGTTGTTGGAAAGGACCCGCCATTTGTTGGAACTTTTTTTTATTTTTTAAATATAGAGTTAATATAGAATTTAAATTTATCTATAGAAATATAGAGATTTATTTTTAACGAATTTTTCAAGTTGGTGATGCTGCGGAAACCCACCATTAACTTAACATTTTGGTATACCAAATAATGCTTCAGATAACTTATTTTAATTTCTCGTAAAGTAAAATATAATGAATATTTATTGGAATTGATCAGGTTGCATGAAAAATCAAATTTGATAAAAATTATATTTTCATTAAAAAATATAAATTCAATAAAAAAATGTAATATGAATAAAAAGGAATCTCGTTTGATCTGAAATCTATTTTTATTAAATAAATGTAATATAAAAAAAATCGAATTTCATAAAAAACTTTAATTTGTTAAAAAAAATCTATTTTGATAAAAAATCAAATTTTATAATAAAATCAATTCGATAAAAAAATGAATTTAATAAAAAATGAAATGTATTTTTTCAGCAAATTTGTTTTTTATCATTCAATTATTTATCAAAATAGATTTTTTTTTTCAAATTCGAGTTTTTTATAAAAATTCGAAAAACCACCGAAAAATTACAAAATATCGCTAAAAAAATGTAATTCCTAACACTGCTTATTACCATGGAAACGAAAAAAAAAATTAACGAATTAATCAACTGTTATAATAATATGTGAAATATTAAATACAATAAAACGTTAACCTAATCTTTTTACCTTTTTTAATAAATTTAATTTTTAAATAAATAGGTTAAAATAATTTTTCCACGTCATAGACTTTATTTCCGATTTTTTTGTTGTACCTAGAAATTATGAACTATAAAAGTATGAAAAAATAAGTGATATAAAGAGGGAGGGATGGTAATCAGATCGTGGTCCGTAACGGTGAAAAATTTATAAATGTGGTCCAAGGTTAGTGTTGAGTTGGGAACCACTGTCTTAGTGAAAAGTAAAGTATTGTTTTATATTTATGTAAATTTATAGTCATAGACAAAAGTGATTGATAAATAGAATAAAGTAACAAATTTAATTTTAAATACCTTGTCATTACAATAATATAACTAACTTTTTTAAATATTAAGGAAATGAAATTAAAAAACAACTTTTAATAACAATTAAGCATATTAAATAAAATAATAATAAAATAAAAATAATAAATGAATAATAAAATCATTTAAATAATAAAATATAAATTTTGTCTTCGTATATAGAATAGCATGTGGTTTAACTACTTTCGTATCAGTACAACGTTTTATTTTGGGAGCCAGATCGTCGTGTTCTTCCCAATAACCGTGTATCCTTCTGCAGTATGCGATATAGTGACCCAAACTTTCTTCATTTCCTCCAATATAAGCAATTACTGCTACAAACCTGTACCTATTAATTATTAATAGTATTTTAATGTTGGATACATGTAGTTTTTTTACATTAGAAAAATCTAATGTAAAATTGTATTATACACTGAAAAATAGTTAGGATATAGTTTTTTAAACTTACGTATTGTTGGTTAATATAATTTGGTGAGGTATATCGTTTAATCTGCAAGTTAAATCCTCTTCATTTGTTTGGTTATTAAAAATGGTATCCAACCATATATGTTTTCCAAGTGATTTAGTTACTGTTATGGTACCATTGCAATTACTCCTATAACACTTTCGTGTGTACGACGATAATGGATCTGGATTCATATTATCAATCGCGTTTTTTAGGTTTGCAAACCTTCCTGTAAAATGTAATGTATCAGTTTATTTTCTAAAAGTGTTGTGTTATGATTCATCTTTACATACCTTTAACTAATTCCATTAAATTTATTGGAAAAAATATTCTTGGAACAACTGTTTGTTTGGCTTCTTTATTGCAAGTATGATATTCCCAGATACTGGGTTCATCTTTTAACAAAAGTTCCAATAAATTATTGACATTATAACGACAATCTAACTCAGTTAAACCACAAATAAGTTTTGTTTTATTCCCAAAAGATTCTAGTATATTTGTCCTTTTCATGTAAAAGCTTGAATTAGCACCATGCTCTACTAAGAACTTTGCCAAAACCATAATTTTATTTTGAGTATTGTCAATATATTCTGCATATTTAACAGAATCAATATATCCCGTTGCCAAGGATTGTAATACTGCATCAAAAGGACAAGTATTCAAAACTTTGTACATTATTTTAGATTTTTTATTAGTTGGAGAGGGTTTCATAAAATTTCCATTACAAACATTGTCAATTGTATATATTGATTTGGTATAACGTTTTGCCTTTATTTCGGGATGTTTTGTTAAATAGAGCGATTTTCTTTTTTTGGTGACAGTACCTTTATTTTTCCAATTTTCTATTTCATTCAACTCTTTAATTTCATTTGTATGGCAAATATTTGTATACTCCATTTCATCCAAACTATTTGGGTCTTCATTACATTTATCATCATCAAAAACATTACCGTCATCTTCATCATTATTTTCACCGCCAACAGTATTTTCGTCTTCATCATTATTATCACTATCATCATTACCATGGTAATTATTATCATCGACATCACCATCATCACTATTTTCAATATCATTCACTTCAAGGTTATCATTGATATAATTACTGTTTTTATCATTCATCTCACTTTTGGCTATTTTTATTAACCCTCTTATTGATCTAAGATGATTAACGAGAAATTTGTCCACTCGTAGTCGAGGTTTTCTCTTATCAATCACTGTTGACTTTAAGTCTGAAAAATATCCTTCAATCCGTGCAGATGAACCAATTTTTTTCGGGCTAGAAAAGTAGTCTACCATTACACCAGACCATAATGGAAATTCATTACAAATTCTTAGTAATGGTTTTACTAAATCCGGACAGTGGTATGCATTTAGTCTATTGCCTATAATGATAGCTTTATCTGAAGAAATTTGTTTTATATTTTGAATCCATTCCATAATGGAAATTGGTTGATCGTTAAAATCTTCTGTCAGTGTCTCTGGATCACAGAAAAATGTTTCATCATTTGATATGCCTTTATATTCTTCGTCAATAGCATTGTAATCATCTGAAATATTTGAAATTAAATTTTCTAAATAAATTCTTGCATCTTCTGCTGGAACATTATTGAAATCAGAATACCCATCAAATTCAGCCATTGCTAAAATAAGTATGTTTTGTAATACTTGTTCAAAGTAATCGAGGCTATTGGCTTGAATTAATAATCCGATTGATCTAACGTAAAAATCTTTTATCAGTCTTCGACCCTTTAGACACTTCCATCTACAAAGCATATGCACCATATGAGCAACATCAATTCGAACAAAACATACGACTTCATTTGATACTGAAAGTTGTTTAAGAATTTTAAAACAAGTTTCGGAATATTCTTGTAATGACATGTGGTTACAAAATGCTCGAGTAATGGCACCCAAAAGTGCTTTTGAGTAATCACATACACATTCATCAGGAGATTTCATTCCAGATGATACCCAATTTGCTAACCAATAATAAATAGACAATGTGTCTTGTTTCTCCGATAGTTGCTGTGCTATTGGTATAGTCTGTCCTTCATTATTTGTTACCATTTGGTATAAAAATATATGTCCTGATGACAAAGTATTACTTGTTCTCTTTAATGGTAAAATCAACGACC
>NW_019101928.1:364051-427046 GCF_001856785.1 Myzus persicae | reverse complement strand
AACGTTACATTAGCACCACCGCGGAAATTTGATTTTTTGGGGCATTTGGGTTGGTTTATAAATGTTTATATTAGGATTACAAATGTGTACAAATGGAATAACAATCGTTGGTACTATTTCGGGGCTGATAACTTGACTGTACAAAAAGTGTGGTGCTGGTGTAACGTTACATTAGCACCACCGCGGAAATTTGATTTTTGGGGCATTTGTGTTAGTGTACAAATGTTTATATTAGGATTACAAATGTGTACAAATGTAATAACAATCGTTGGTACCATTTCGGGGCTGATAACTTGACTGTACAAAAAGTGTGGTGCTGGTGTAACGTTACATTAGCACCACCGCGGAAATTTGATTTTTTGGGGCATTTGGGTTGGTTTATAAATGTTTATATTAGGATTACAAACGTGTACAAATGGAATAACAATCGTTGGCATAATTTTATTTCGGATTTTCAAATAATGGTGGTGCTAATGTAACGGACCTAAATAAATGTAATAACTAGAAAAATGACTGATACACTCAACACGATTATAGGTCGATTATAGATTACATTTTTATGTGCAGCGTTTTCCCGCATACTCGAGGCGACTGCGATATTACTATATTAGTTTAGATATATAAATATAATAATTATTCTGAAACAGAAATAACAAGAAAACGCACTCTATATTTAGAGTATTACCATTGATTATAGAATAAACTATTCTTTATTCTATTATCAATGTCCAATGGTATAACCTTAAGTCTAGCCGTCTAGGATACCGTATTGAAGTCTCAGAAGTTTGTCGATTTCTCGACTCGTTATCAATTATCATTTACACTATATAGTCTATTATACTGCCCGGCTGAAAATTGAAATAGCCGTCGTTTTTCGATATTATTTTGTTATTAGTTATACTCTTATACTGTCGTCATTCGTCAGTCGTGAGTCGTCACTCGTTGAACCAAATAATTAATATTGTGATCATGTCGAAAAAAGGACCAAGTGGCTATGAAAAGCGTAAAAAAAATGGAAGAACAAGAAAAAGTATTGTTGTAAATTGTAATAAGCTTTTAATTGTTAGTACTTAAAAATTAGGTTTAGTAAACAATTATAGGTAATAAGAAATATCATAACAAATAAAATTAAACAACAAAAAAAGCATACAAGTAGGCTAGGATAACAATAATATAAATTATGCAAGATGCAGTAAAAAGAAATGTTAGTATGTAAAAACTAGGTTAAGAAGACATTTATTTTGTAAACAAATTATTCAATAATTTTTACATTATTCATCAAAATTTAAGATGTGTATATAAGTTAGTTGTTAAAACAGGAAGAGGCAGTTGGCGGTGGTCGTGTGACTCGACTACCACTGACCACCAGTGTTAGAGCCAGGTGGTGGTCGTGTGACTCGACTACCATATTACGTAAATATTTTAATAAAAGTGCTTAATTTAATAATTGTCTATTTATTAGTGTATGCTTGTTATCGGCGTATACGACAGTATCAAAACTGCCTAAAATATTTGGTTATTTATATTATTCAAAAAAATGAGATACATATTATAATGTGTAATAAAAAATGACCATATTATTCATAATAGTATAATAAATATGTTTTTAATTATTTATTACCTTTTATAACAGGGGCGAGTCTAGATATAAATTGTGTGAGTGGTGCATGCTCTCTTCATATTACAAATTTGTAAGACCAAGGCCCAAGGGCCCGCCGGATTTTTTTGCCACGGGCTATCGAAGTTTTAGTTACGCCACTGATTTCGACCATTATTGTTTGAGCTATTACACCATTATAATAGTTAGTCCTTCATATTTTTAGGACTTAGATGTTAGTGGGGCGCAAAATTAAGTCGGTGCCTCAGGCCGCGTACGTTACGTATCCGGCCCTAACAGACATATTAAAATAATTAAAACTAATTTTAAGCTATTGCAGGCATTAGAAGTTTTTTTAATTATTTTAGTTTTTATTTATTTCTATAAATATATTTTCTATAATATTTCTATAAATAATTATTCAAATTTATCAAAATCACTAAAAATTGCAAAATATTTTACTGTAGTAAATGTAATTCAAGATTCCTTATAAGTTGCAGATCTTACAATAAACATGAAATCTCAAAAATATACACTTAAATATGTAAATACAAATTTTTAATACCTACTAATTACTGGTTTGACGAAGTATACTTTTCATAAAATATATTTATTTTCTATAATTCAGAAGAAAATTCTTTGTACAAATAAGTAGGTTATAACTGTATATAAAAAATTATGATTTAAGTAAAAATAGAATAATGAAATGTTTAAAAATATCTACGATTAATATATTTTTAAATAACTTACAACAGAATATAAAAACTCGTTTCTGGAAAAATTATTATTTTAGTCGTTGATTAGGTGAAGTAATATCTTAGATCAGCATTTTCTTAAACTTTTTTATCCTTGGAACCTTTTTTATGTGCACTTTTGTAATGGAACCCCAATAGTTTTTTTTTTAGCTTTTTTTATTTAGCTTTCAACAATAAGTTATTACAGCTCGATAATTAGAACCACTACTTTGTTTCAATATTTTTTATGTAAAGATTATTTGCAATAAAAGTTATAATAATGTGTTTAAATTTTAAAAAAGTACAAGTTTTGCGGAGCCCTGAAGTAACCTCTTCGGGACCTTGGGGTTTCACGGAACACAGTTTAAGAAACGCTGCCTTGGTACACATTTTTTTAATACTCTTTTCTTCACCGGTTTTTTTTATAATAACTCTTACCAATATTTCTTATCCATAAAAAATACTAACAAATACATGTGATATGTAGTATAAAAATCTATCGAGTGTATTAGAATGTTGAATATCGTAGGTTTTCTCAGTAGCACCATTGATTATAGAATAGACAGATAGCCCACGGCATAGGAGCATTCGGCGACTAAAATAATATTTCGACAGGATGCCTATAGATGGCGTTGTGATGAATGTGACAAGTGGATAGATTTGTTGTTTACACAGTACACACTACAGATCCTTAAATGCGAGTTGCGGGCTAATGTACGGCGAACGATTAACAAGATAGTAGTGATAATAAAATTATTTCAAGCATTTCAATTTCTTATTATTATTCTATTTTTAGATAGGCACCGCGCGATAAGCTACCTCCCTTCACCCCGTATATCTATGCCAAAAATCTATGATGGGGGTACCACCACCTTGCATCCCGACTACACTAGCGCTCCATAGTGGCTGCATCCTACGTATAGTCGCCAAATACTAACATTGTATGGGCCATCTGTCTATTCTATAATCAATGGTAGCACCCATGATAACAAAATAATCAAAGCAAATTGTAAAATGTTTTATTTTATTTTTATATCTATTTACAAAGTAGTAAACAAAATGTCAACAAGTCAACAAACATCATTAAATTAATATATTTCGTCGCTCTTTTGATCTTGCAAAAACTTCAATGATTTCATCATAGTTTAATGAAGTTGTCAATTGAGATTCAATATTCAGAATCGCCAAAGAGTTAAAACGTTTATCATTCATCGGAGACCTAAGATATGACTTAACTCTTTTAAGAGTACTGAATGAAAGCTCGACCGAAGTACTGGATGCAGGAACACACAAAAACATTATCAATGGCAATGCAATATTAACGTATGGGTGGCATAAATAAATTGTTTGAACCGGAGTCGTTTTCGCGCCTGCGACAAGCAGTGTGTCCGTGTGACCAGGGCCGTAGAGAGAAAAGTTCAGGCCAGGGGAAAATGCTTAAGGGCCCCTATTAGTGGTGGTTCCAGGAGCTACAATCACCCTACCAAGACCAAATAAATTTCATATATTTATACCTTTTCTATTTTAAATAACACAGTCAAAACACAAATTTGTAAACAATATTACCAGGGGTTTTAATTAAATTGCTTTTTAAATAATTTTACAAAATTTGAGATTTTAAAAATTTTTCTTCCCGTTCTACATGCTCTTTAAAAAAAAATATTAAAATAATAGGTAATTTCAAGTAATGAATAAAAAATTTAAAATATTAAAAATATTTTTCTAAGAGTAATTTCAAAAAAAAACAAAAAAAGAACGTAACGAAAATTGAAACAATTATACGGAAAAAGCTGTATTTTAAATAAGTGCAAAAATTGAATAACTTAGATATGTCAACAAACTTATCGAATTAAAAAAGTAGCTAGTTGAAATTGTTGGACAAGAATTTCTGTACGAAAAAATAATAACGGGGAAAAAATCACTGTACATACCTACCTATTTTGGTAAATAAAATGCATATTTTTCAATTTTTAATTGCATACGAATCCTAGACCTGGTCATAAATACTATGTTACAATGTAACTTAATAGTATATTGTTTAATTTGTATATCGATTTATCAAAAACATCATAAACGCATCAACAACCATATGATTTCTGTGATATAATAATATGATATACAGTGTATTATACACTTATCTATCCGATACTTAATATTGGTTGTTATAATGTTATCGTAAATTGTAATGTCTCAATAAAATTCTTGTAACTTCGTTAGTTCGTGTACAGTTGTCAGTTTGCTGGGTAAAACCGTAAATACAGCATATATAGAGTATTGACGCGAACATAGACATATAAAGAGATATTATATGTCTATGGACGCGAATGCCACGATAACAATTAATAATTGTACACCAATTACTTTTTAGGGAAAACTAAATATATATACACATATTTGATATTATTTTATCATTTGGTTAACATGCCATCAGCTAAAGTTTGTAGATAAGCAAAAAAAAATTTTTTCGAATTAAATAATTAATTACGGTCCCTCTTTTTCGGGCCCCTTAAAACGTTCGGGCCCGGGAGGAATCCTACTTTTCCTCCCCCCACCGGTATCGACATGCCCGCGTGTGACACCTGTCTTGTCACCCCTCTGCCTTTCCGACGCCGAAGTGCGCTCGCGCGAACTTTTGGCGACCGGCGTCACTGGCCACCGGTTCTTCTGCGGTCCGGCGTTTTCGTCAGTTCGTCTGTCTTTGTACCACCGCCGTCCGGTATATACCGTGACCGCGGGTGTCGGTCGCTTTTGTTGTACCACGTTGTCGTCGTGTGCATAGACTTATGGAAATAGACGGAACATTAGGTATGATAACGCGTGCAATTGTCCTCGTGATCGGGCACTATTAATATTAAAGCCATGTAATTGGCTGTCCTCGGAGCAGCGGACATTTCTCTCACTCTTATGATAAAACTCGTGCTATCTCTCTTAATCCGTTTGACACGACCACGCCTCCCAGTCCTCGGGCCTAAATGTTCAGTCTATTTCTTTAAGTCTATGGTCGTGTGTCGACCGACAACCTTTTTTGATACTGTGTGCTGGTTTGATTCCCCAACATCACCCGTCGCGCGTAACTACACGTGGTCGCACTTTCGCATATTATATATTATACCCAAACGCGGAGTCCTCGTGTGGCTCGTGACATTGTATTATCGCGAGGTCAACGGATTCACCATCGTCGAGCAATCTACAATTTAATTTGGCGAATTCGCGGGATCGCGCAAACTATTCTTATCGATATCCGTCTTCGCCGTGGGATTCCGCCACCAGTAGTTGTGTGACCAGGCGGCAGGCACCAGCGGTATCGTTGATATTATTATTATTCTATTTTTTTGTGTTTGCATTAATTTGCATATTGCGCATTTGTTGTGCCCTTTATACTATATAATTTCATTGGTATTATTATTATTATTATTATTTGCAATCGTTCGAAGAGACGTCTTTGGCGTTGCACTGTGTTGCATTGTTTGTGGTTTATGAATCGATTGATTACTATATATTTTTTTTATACCATATTTCATTTTTTTCAATATTATCATTCATTATTTCCACACATTCTGCGAGACGCTCAGCAAACTGCCCAAGCAAGTGCTGGCGGCGCAAACAAAATAGTTAATTATCATTAGGGCTAGGATTTTAATGACCCAAAAAACCTAAAAAAATGACATTAAAATAACCTAAAAATGACCTTAAAAAATGCCCAAAAGATAAAAAATGATTTTAAAATGTTATAAAAATGCATTATAATTATTAATTAATATTTCGGTAAAAAATTATTTAAATTATAATATTATAAAAAAATAGCAAAAAAAATGTTAATTTAGGATTTTCTTGATATGAATAATAAAGTTTGAAGTTTGGACTTATCATGCAACGGCCAGCTTAAAATTTTCTGAAAAAAAACAACAAAAATACTATAAAATAAAAAATATATACGTATATTTTTTTTATTCTGAAAATTACGTTTAAATTGTATTGTTGCATTGGACAATCGGTAGCTCCTTCAAATTTTCAAATACAAATGACCGCCGATTATCTGCTAGCAATGTTTTGTAGCATGAAAAACTTTTATAGTATCGAAGTTTATTGTTGTAATATATAAGTGGTTTTATTATCGATAACGAGTATTAACACACTACTACACACTGTACTCTCCACATCACTGTCATTTAATTTAACGATTAAGATAACTCGAGGTATCGAAGATTATTCTCTATACTATCTCTATAATTGAAATATTGAATATGATATTATTTCTGTTACAAATTCAAAACTTTTATTGAGAACATCTAGTGTAAATGAAAATGTATAAAAATATTACCTAGATTTCAAAAAAGTATAATAAATGCCCGTAAAATTGAAAAAATGACCTAAAAATGCTAAAAAATGACCCTAAATCCTTAAAAGTACATAAAATGCAAAAAAAAGCAAAATAAAAACTATAAATTTGGACTCGTATATGACCAAATCACATTTTGTGCTTGAAAAGCTATGTCCTGTAAATCCTAAAAAAAAATGCAAAATCCTATACTATCCTAGCCCTAATTATCATCTTTCATGACTTGACTCAAATATAGCACCGATTTATTTTGTGGATACCCTTTCTGGTAGGTGAGCCTTTTAAGTAACCACGAAAATGAATACATTCATTCATAAACGATACATCCAGATCTTGAGGATATTGTTTTTGTTACTCTCCAGCTTTTTGTCTTACTTCTGACACTGACAACTCGATAATGTTGGAACAAAAATCCAAAAACAAATGCCTAAAATTGTTATTGTTATTTTTTTTTTTACAACTGTTTAAAAAAAAAACTCATTTGATTAAATTTGTTGCCCAGGGAAATTGCCCCCCTTGCCCCCCTAAATACACGCTACTGTAGTAACCTAACCTACTATATCAGTACTGTACACACACCTGTTTTTAATGGGGGGGAGTTTACATTAAAAATGTATATACTTTGGTACTTAAATACAGAAAAATATGTTATTTTTATCATAAATCAATAAATAATTTCCTGGGTTTTTGTTCCAATTCTGTCGACCTCCATGGTAGCGTTTGAACAATTTCCAAATTATGTCAGTAATTTGTAATCACTAATCAGTTACTCATCATCACTTATTAGTTATTATTTATTAGTAACGTCTACTAATAAATGAGTTGTTTATAATAGGAGTAATTTAATTCTCTCCGACTAGCGTTCAACGAAGAAAAAACAGAAGCAATGCACAAGTTCCTCCACACCGTAAATTTAAGTTATAAGTTGTAAACACCTGTAAATATTTAATTTTAATTTTCTCAACCCGTTTTCTTTATTTCTGTATGTTGTACAACTACTGAAGCCTGTAGGCTAATAACCAATGATGTTGAAGACTTACTTTACTAAATAATATTTATATATATAATTTCGAATATCCCATATCTATTTTTTATAATAATAACTTCAGTGGCGACGGTCTTCTCACCCCGGCCGTAGCTAAGAATTTTCTATGGGGAGGGTTCAGTTCCATAGATAGAAATTTTATAGAGGATATTACTATGGGAAATTACATTGAGTAAAACATCAAAATAGTGAGAATAAAACATTATATTTTCATTATAACACTAAGTCAATTTTTCTCGGCTTCTTCGCCATTTCATTTAATACTTCATCTGGCGTGATAACAACATTCTTATAATAACTCAGTAACACTAAACCATTGAGACGATCCTGTTTGACAAACAATTAAACCATTTATGTTGAAACTTAAGTTTCCTTTTTTTATTTTGGTCTAATATTGGAAATGCATATGTAGAAGGAGGAATCCATGGTTTTACAAGAATCTATTAAAGATTATTACAAGATACTAATTTATTAAATTGAGAAAATAGTTAATACTTAATAATGCATTATGTAATATACTAATATATTAATAAATAACAAAATATTACTATCATTATTCATTAAAAACTTTTATAACTTACTAGGTGCTTTTGTTCATCAGTCAAACTACCAGTAGCATTTACAAACAACCCAATATCATTATTCTGAGGATCAATAACCTTTAAAAAAGCTTAAATATTAGGCAACATGCATTGGCAAGCTAAGAAAGTAAACTAATAAGCTTATTAAAATAATAGTAATATAATTACTAAAATAGTTATAATAATAGTTTTAATTATTATAAAATGAAGTAAAATAAAATAGAAATCTTACATTTTGTTCGGATATAGCAGTATTCTTCTAACTAGTACTACTTTTTTTTTATAGGTTGACTTATGTCTGTATTTACATTTTACTGGTTCAGAACTCTAGAATATTATAAACTATATGAATATTTTGAGTATTGTTTATACTTTACAAACATTAAATACAAGGTTTAATTAATATTTCCATGCATTTACATAAACTAAGTACCCTAATATAAAAAAAAAAAATACTCACCATTTCGTTGGTCTTTTTTTTAATTAAGTAGCGATCCATATTTTAAAACAAAATAAATTACAAATAATAAATGTAGGTATTAAAATTGAAAATTCAGTTACACATCACAATTCACAGTAAAAGTAAAAACGTCTCACAAGTGGCAACACAATATTAAATATTACACTGTATAGACGTATAGTGTGTAAGTGTGTAACACATAATACAAAATTGTGACTGTTATATCAGTGATATTAGTTTAACCGGGAAAACCATAGATCGTATTATTAATAGACTGACCTTGCCTATAGAGTAGCTGTTGTAGTAACCGGTCAAACATATTGCAGTAATTCACAATATGTCAGTATAATATATATTATAATTATATTATTGTATATATATTACATATTACATATATAATATTAATATTGTGCAGTCACAAGTCACACACGAAAAGTGCCCTCTTTCTATGAGTTATGACCGTTCTACGTGTACGAAAGACTCCGTAATTCGACGAGAAGATACGTTTACGCTATCATACACCTTGCCACCTTGAGTACTATACTATAAATATATACATACATAAATCAATCATAATATAAAGTATTTATTATTTATTCAGTTAAAAAAAAAATGGTTTAAATATTTTTTTTTAAATTTTAGAATAAACTAGACATTTTTAAATTTTCTATTTTTCTAGAGGGGGGGGGGTGAACCCCTTACCCCCCCGTAGTTATCTCACTGTACATTTTTAATCGAAACTCGATGGTGATAGATAGTTTATTTAAGATAAACTGAGTGGTTATTAATGTGCTATTTTAGAGGTAGGTATAGTCTATTCTCAGGAATTTGAAATGTTGGAATTCTCGTTTGGGTGTGCACTGTGCAGCATGGGTAAGAGCGGGAAAAGCATAAATTAGTAACGGTCTTATTACTGATGCTGTACGCTAGCGTAACAGTAGAGATCGAATACTTCATCTGAAGAGTTGAGCTGTGGTTTAATAAGGGCCCTGTACAATATTTAGGTTTTTGAGTTGTTCATCCTATTGACAGTCAATAGGCTATTGTACCCAATTATTATTATCCTTGTTTAGTTGTTTTTATAAGTTAATTTTTATCCTTAAGTATTTCACATAGTCGTCCTTGTGTGTTCTATTGGATTTCTTGGTTGTTAATTTGTTCCAAGGGTTTGAAGATGAATTTCTAGGTTGCACATTTGGTGGTATTCTTATATCATATATCCCTCTTTTACAGTAATAAGTACCTATCTCTTTTCCAGATTTTTTAATCAAATGTCCCTGCTAACCCTATTGCAGGTGTGAATAATTAGGCCACTGTGCTACTATGCAAGTACACAATGGACCGATATCGTATTATGTCCCCAGGACTGATAACCTAACCTTGGTAGATGGTACTTAGTGCCTAGTGAACCATCATAAATCATTCACTATATAATCCACTCTGCTCAAGTAAATTTTAAATACTTGTAAGTTATATAGTACAATAAAGTACCTATTTGAAGTTATAAGTTATAAGTTATAAACTTATAACTATCAACTAGTACCCAGATTTTAGTACAAAATTCATTATTTTTGGGAAAGTCTCCGGAAATTCTTTCCAAAAATAAAATCCGTCTCATACAGGAGATACAACATCTATTTGTCCAGAATTTTACTATAATTTTGATCATTTTTATATCAAACTTAAGTGGTAATTCAAAAATCTTTGTTCCGAGTTTCCGACCATTTATCATATTCATTATTTAGTAACGCAATTAGCACAAAACAGTTTTTTCGGGGGGATCTCCTTAAAAATGTTGATGCTGAACCTCAATAAGTTTTCCTAAATAGTAACCCCATGGTGATGGAGCTTTGCCCATATCCACATCATTGTAAATCGTATATGGCAGCGCTATCTAGCTAGGAAATCGAAGAACTGTGATGGCCAGTTCTCCACGTTCGCGGCACCATTGATAATGGATATAATATCACAGACTATATGAAAACCTTCATATAGTCTGTGATAATAATGGTTAGGCCATCGCTGTATTAAAACTGTGCACTGTGCAGGGTTGTGTTCTTTTTTGTGGGAGAGAGAAAACATCTTTAAGAATATTCTCTCTTTTACATGGGGTACTATTTAAGGTTATGTTCAAACTTCAAATGAAAATCGTCGATGTACATAAATATTTTAAAATAGAATAGAATCATAATAATTAAACCCAATATAATATAATTATTAATTACCTTAGAGGTTTTAAGTTAATTAAAATACTGTAGGTTTGCGCGCGATTAATATTTACCCCATATAACCTCAAATTTATAGTACTATAGGAATGCACGATGAACTCCAATAGCCTATCCATCTTTTTATTATCTGTGCAAACATAGTTATGCAAACACGAGTACATTTATTCGATACGCTTAGAATCTTAAATCTACATAAAATTGAATATGAAAGTGAGCAATATTTTGTAGTCTTAGATAACAGGATTGGGATGTTTCACAAAACAAGGTAGTCTCGTATAGTAGAAAAATACCAAATTTTCAAGTTATGGTCAAAAAACTTGGTCACAAAATTGTTTTCAAGTTTTTAAAAGTAGAAAAAATCATTTTTTAAAACTTTTTTTGTTATTATTAACAACAATTGGTGGAATCAAAAATTAGGTACCTATCGAACCTACTTTTTATGTTATTGATAATGAAGACACGAAGTAATATTTAAAAAAAACTAAATCCATCTTTATTGGATTCTTTCATTCAGTAGATGATAATATGCAGATATCTTGCCCTATAATGTCTAGGTCGTGTTTATATTTGAAACACTTATTGCAGTTGCTTCCAATTTAAGTGCAGGCTGTAGTAGGTATTGAAGGATTATGATTTATTTTGTTTTATAATCAATGCTGATACTCCTTCAAAAGAGTGCGCATGTTTTCTCTAATATAATTTGAGAGCCTGAATATATTCAAGTGTAAAAGATACATAAAATATTAATTGTATAATGTATTTTATCTTCTCAGTTTCTTTAAACATTAACTTGACGGAGACAATATGTTAGTATGTTACTATTCCCGTGGTCCACCATGTTTATGAGTGTTATGTTTAACGGTGGAGGTAGACTGTTATTGTTAACCTTATCATTTATCCAATATCTTTGGAGTACAAACTAGCGACCAATCAAAAATCCCAATTCATCGATCTGAGTCGAATAGTTGACTTAATAGTTATTGAATTTTTTTATTTACTGCTTGTCCTTGTTTACTTATGTCCACGAGTGTATGTACTATGTAGGACTCTGTCACTCTGATTGTTTGTGGTAGAAGGTAGAACCCAGTAACCCTTAAGGCGTAAAGTAGTAACTAATAGTAGAACCTAGGTATTAAAATTAGTAGTATAAATATTACAAAATAAATATATTTTAACTACCTTCGAGAGAACAACTGATTAAATACAAATTGAAACTTCCATAGTATCTTATACATAAACATAAATTAATCGAGGTAGAACGTCTACGGATAGGATCATTAGATAATTCTGGTTGCATTAGAAGAAAACTCAATTTTACACTACTGTTAAAGGTATTGTCACTTTCTGGTTGTAAGTATCAAAACAAAATGTTTAATATTATTGAATGGATATTTATTACAATTGAACTAACACAATTCTCCGTTTTGAACAGGTTTACTCTATTAGGCAATACAAATGTTTGCAATGTTTGCATTAATGTTTGAATCGCTTTTTAATAAATGCGAGAAAAAAGCTAAGGTTGCTACTCATGCAATTGAATTTGAAATAGGTGAAAATACTAGACAAATTATAAGAGAACTGCTTACTGAAATCAATAAGATAAACAAAAATGTGACTAACGGTGATAGTTCTTCAGAGTCAAAAAATAACATGATCGCTATTGAATTGTTGCAAGATATTTTATCTCATTCCTTATTCTCATTGCCGTCTTCGCTGATTAATGTTGATGATTTGCCAAACAATTTAAAAGACAGTGTTCAAAATGTTGGAAACATTAAAAGTAAATTAAACTCTTTTGGAAAAAAAAAACAAACATCTGCATTTGTCAAGGATCCAAACACCGAAGGAATTTTAAACCAAATAAATGATCTTCAATGTTTATTCACATGGAACATAATACCAAATAAAAAGAAAAATTTAATTTTATGGATATGGAATAAATATGGAGAATACAACTTAAATATATCTTCATCTGAATTTACGTTAGAAAGGTATGTAAAAAATAAAATGCTATTATTAAACCTAAGGTTGAGATGAATCCATTTTCAATTCACTGTTACATTTATATTAATACCTCAACAGATAACCCAATGTGTATTATACATTTATACCTTGATATCCTTATTGACCTTTGATTTATTTCCAACTTAAAAAAATGTTTATTTAATGGTAGGTATTTTCTTCTTATTTACCTTTACTTAAATATATCTGTATAAAACTACCAACCAAACCATCACCCTACAAATTCTATGGTTTTCTCCCAGAGAATAATTTATTGAGTATTTAAGACAGGTTTTATGAGCTTCTTTATCAATGAAAAATCAAAATGTAAATATTTATTTAATTTATGTAAATTATTATTAAATAGTTAATTAATTAATTTGTATAACAAATATAAAGTATTTACTTGTTATACCTATACAACTTCACTTTTTTAGAACATAAATACATAGTTTAATATAAATTCATATTTTGGGGAAATGTGTGAAAACCTATAGAAATCTGATTTCTACCTATGGAGTGTAGATGACAACCTTTATTTGGTCCTGTAGATATATCAGTGGGGTAATGTGAAACTTGGTAACCTTAAGACTTTTACCTAGGAGGTCTCCTTAACAACAGAAATTAAATTATTAAATGGTGATGCTTGAAGCTAATTAAAAAAAATCATAGTAATTGTAAATTTGTTTTGAATAATTACATTTTATACCTTCTTAAAAATAATCATTTAAAACTTTCATTTGATGAAAATAATAATAATTTTTTAGTTGTATTTTTTTAATGTCATGATGAAAGTACTATCCTGATATCTTAAACATACATGTCCTGGTTTAAATACACCACTATATATAATATTATTTGTTTTTTTAAATCATTAATTTTGATTTATTTTCTTAGGTTTATAGGTAATTTAATTGTTTCCTTTGAATATTTTCATAAGGGTGAACCTGAATTAGCCCAAATAAAAATATTAGAAATAGGAAAATGGCTTGAAGAATTAGATCAAGGTACTGATGAGTTTTATTTATCTATTAATACTGGTCTTCAACATATCATGAGGGCTACTCTCATTCATATGTTATTCCCTACAAATCTGACAGAAGAATGTAAATGGGTAAGCTATTATGAATTTATTTATTGTTGTCTTTGTATATAAAGTACATTTCATTTATTTATTGTGTATCAGTGCAATTTAAGCCGGACGCACACTGAAGCAGTGCAAAATGGGTGGCCGGGTTATTGCAGTGAGCCATGGCTGTTTTTTTTTTCACTGGATTGGTGTGCGTCCGTCTTTAAGAGGATGTCAGCGCACTATTTTTTTTCTCTCTGGCACATAGACAAAATTCATTGCAGAATCATTTTTTATATTTTCTTATTATCTTAGAGTAAAATTACTTGTTATTAGAACAATAGAGAATATTACTTATGAGGGTATGACATACAGATGTGTCTAAATATAGTCTCAAAACAACTTAAACATCATTTAAATTTATATGATTTTTTTTAAAGTTAAATACATAGTCAAATAATAATAAAATATAAAACTAATATGTCATTCCTTCAAAAAGTCAATGCTTATTTAATATTATACATGTCAATTGTCCACAAATAATCTATTTATAAAAGGAACCAAAATACAAAAATATGCTTTTATAAAAATTTGCTGACAATTTACAAGTATTTATAGTCTTTTTTTACTACGAAATAGGAAAATCGATTTGTAAATTTTTTACTTTAACCTCTTAAATGAATAACAAGATTTTCTATCTTGCTAGAAAATATATTGATATTAATATATGTTGAAAATCTAACACTCTTACTACTCTGAAAAGTTATGAATCATAACTTATGATTGACAGCAAAAAAACATCATTTTAAAATCAAAACATTCATCGATCCACTAAGAATCTTATACTGTTATTTACTATTTGACAAAGGTTATTATATAATTAGAAATAAGATAATAATTAATTCTCCATCCACACTATGTTCAATGTCTTACATAGTCTAATACAATTATACAATTAAATTTATTAAACTATTAATACCATTAATTTGTTAGTTATTGGAAGATATTTCGTCATTTGCAAAAATGAATTCTAAGTCAAGAGCTTCTGTACACGCAGTACGCGCAGCTGTATTAACTGAATATGGCGAAAATATTGTCTATTTGTCAAAAGCTTGTGACATGGCTAAGTTAGCATGTGATTTGGATCCTAAAACTTCTCATTGGTTTTATATTCATTCACTTGCATTGACAGCTGAAAGAAAATGCTTGATGGCACATAAATTAAAACCAACTGATGATGAAATAAATGCAATTAGTCAAGCAGTGTATTTGTCTAATGATAAAAATCCTCTTTTTATTTATCATGAGATGCTTATGGATGATATATCTATAAATAAAAAAAATTTTCCTGAAAAACAAAAAATTGCAAACAAGATCAAGTATGTAAAACTGTGACCATACATTATTAGTCTTTTATCTATGAAAATAAATTTAAATCAATATTAATTTTTCATTCATACCTACATCAAAGTTTATATTGTTACTTTGCTTTTAAAAGTCTCCATAAATACAATTTTTAATCTAGACATAATTTGCAAGACTGGGCATATTAACGAGTTAAAAAGTTAAAATTAAGTTACTTTTATCTACTTAAATTACATTACAAGTTAACTTTTTTTCAGAAGTAACTTGAACTTAACGTGTTACATGTATCAAATTGTATGAAGTTACTTGAGTTAATTAATTTTTTTTATCACATTCTTAACTTTTTTCTGTAAACCATAAATTTAAAATAAAAATAAAAATAGTATAATATAATAATAAAAATATATTAAATTTTGTAAAAATTAATTTTATAAAAAAAATAATCTGAAATTTCTTATAAGTAAATATAATAAGTAATAAATAATAGATTATAATAATGATTATAATATTGCATTTTCACAGAATATAATATATCATAAACAAGAAAGTTATAGGGGTAATCACACATCATTGAGAAAAGAAAAATGTGACTATTTACTCAGTATCCCATACACATTTGTATAGGTACCTACTTTCATTAATCATTATAAATTAATAGTTTTTACTTATTAGTTATTGTCACGGTCTTAGAAGACCGTGCTTATTATTATATTTTTCTTCGTACATAGAAAACAACTGCATTTGGTAATATTTGATGTCACATGTAGTCATGTAGGTAATTAGTTATATTCTTATAATGAATTAGTTATTAAAATTTAGTATAGTTGTGGAGTATTAAGTTGAAAAAAATTATAAAAAATAATTGAATTGTTTTGTTAGATTTCGTCATTGATTAAAGTATTAAAGTAAGTACTTTAGCAATTAATTTGAATGCATACATTTATTTAAAATTGTAAGATCTCTATAAAATTACTGTTATTTGTTTGCCTTTTTAAAGAAAAGGTATAATTATTAATTTTATATGAAAAAAGTAACTAATTTTTAACTCGGTTAACTTGCTTTTATTGTTTACAAGAGTAAAAAACAAAAGAAAAGTAACTTTAAACTTCACTTAAATTTGTCTATATTAACTTAATGAGTCAAAAAAATTGTTAACTTGCCCAGCTTTGATAATTTATAAATATTTGTTAAAACACAAATTTTATTGAGTATTTTTTTTTTGTAGAACCATTGTAAATCTGGAACCAAAGGATCCTCATTTGGTAATCAAATGTGCTAAGAAATTGATGACTCTTCCAACTATGGTTAGAGATTTTAATTTGGGAATACAATATTTGAAAAAAGCATTTCAAATGTCACAAAATGACGTGACTGTTTTAAAAGCTATCGCAAAAGCAGTTGAAGCATATTATAATGCAGAAATTGTAATATATAATATTTAGAAAAAACATATTTATATCATATTTAGTTAGTTAATATATGTATTTATATATACTTTAATTTTAGTGTAAACAAATTAATGCCGAAGCAACTGAAATATTACAACTAGAAGAAGAATTAAGACTCATTGTGAAAAAACAAAAAAATGGTGAAGATCCTGCTCCTTACTTGATTGATTTGGTTTCTAAATATAATGGATTGAATCAATCAAAAATTTTATCTCAGTTATGTTCGTATACATTATTATTTACAAATCGCTTAAGATATAGCGTTGAGCAATTTAATAAGTTAATTGAACAACCAGAAGTTGTCAATAATGATATAATTGTTGTAAGTGTTTTCTAATAAATGTATACAAGTATTAAATTTAAAGTTTCAGACTTTTTTTAAATCTGATTTTCTTTGTTTAAATTAACCTTTTTTTTATTATTATTTATGTTTCATAATATGGTTTACTCTGTATGCTGTTACAAGTAATATACAATTATATTTGTTTCAGAACCACATTTCATTATTTGGTTCGAAGAAATTTGATTTATCAGAGCTGATTTGTAATGAAATCAGATTGGCTTCAAATGATAGTGGTAACTCTTCTGATGATATGTTATATTATTACAAAACATTATACAAAATCATAGAAACATGCCATTTAAAGATTAAAAGTGTCAACTCATCTATGAAGAAAAAAATCCTAAATTCATCAGGTAAGAAAAAAAAAGAAAAAATCACAAATGCCAATTTTGAAAATGTCGACGAGGCTTCCAAATATTATACTAGAACAATTAAGAAAACTAAAATATTAGTGGGAAATAAGTATGATAATAGTTTTAGATACTGTTGAATTATTGAATGGTCAAATAATAATTTTCAATTGCTCTAACTATTGTTAGTTATGATTGGTGCTATAGTCACATAACATACATACTCAATTAATATCTTTTATGAAACATATATTTTTACACCTGTTAATCACCTAATTTACCTGTTAATCAGGTCATTATAATTAATGAAATATGATTTTTAAGGTATTTTCATTATCATTCATGAGAAAAAATAAAAAACCTAAATTATAATTTAAGGAATTAATTTGAAATATTTGAAAATGTGGCAGTTAGATTAATCTATATGTATCAAGTCATATTTGTACAATATTACATATATTTTTTTGTAAAATAAGCATGGGTGACTATTTTCATTCACTCATTTTCTTTCGCTCAATTGTTGTAGAACCCCTAAATGTTATATCTAATTCTTATATCCTTATTTTTGCTGATGACACAAATCTATAAAAATTATAAAAACTAAACAAGACACAATTATTTTACAATCTGATATCAATAACTTAGTTTTGTGTTGTGACAGGAATCTTTTATTTTTAAATTTTAGTAAATAGAGCCCAGATGATTTATATGCTCTAAATATGATAGGTTTGTCTTTCTATACACTATTATTGTTTGTGTTTTCTGCAGTCTGCACTTATTGTAAAATTATGAAATATGACTCACGTTTGTACGTTGAAATAAGTAGATAAACAAAAATACTAAGTAATAGGTATAAAAAATTGTTAAGATTTACATTAAAAAATTGATTTGTATTTACATTATTTTATGTCGATTAGCTTATATTTGTTT
This sequence comes from Myzus persicae, assembly GCF_001856785.1. NCBI lineage: Eukaryota > Metazoa > Arthropoda > Insecta > Hemiptera > Aphididae > Myzus > Myzus persicae. The sequence goes on along the minus strand of NW_019101928.1, from coordinate 408,556 downwards.
GTTAGATTACATTTTGAGATAAATTAGAGATAATATTTTAGGTTTGTTCTTCATTGTAAATTTTTTTGATGTTGCTTGAGAAACAATTGTTACTTTTAATATTTATACTATATTCTTATCTCTCTTCTTTATTTTCTACCACATGTCTAATTTTTACTAATAATAAATTCATAATATGTATTGTGTTTCACTGTACTTACTAAAATGGTGTTTTACTGTTGATTTATAACCAAAATTATTTGTTATAATAAATTGTTTGTCCTGATTTCCCGATTTATAAAATGTCGATAATGTTGTAGTATTAATGTAAGTATTAAAAATATGATTCATTGTACGTTTTATACATTTGAGTGATTTGACTATACATTATAATGTATATAGTAATAAGTTTATTGAATACATTTTATATTAGATTATGTTTTTGTATGAATTTTGTTGTATTTGTTGTGGTCAATTTTTTTTTACATATTTTTTTTACTGTATTATTTACCAAGAAATCATTTAGTTTTTCATTTAAATGAATCCTTATCCTATTTATTATAAGGCATTTTAAATTGTATGCAAAGGAAAAAATATCCGAACAAATTGTATAAACTGTACATTTTAAATTAAATTTATTAAAAAAAAAAAATTCAGTTGTGTAAGTTCCAACATAGATGAAGACAAATTATTATACAATAGGTACATCAATACTTGTTTTTGTCTTATTGACAGTCAGTAGACATCATTTATACAGCATCTGAAAGACTGGAGTACAAAAGAAGTAATTTATTAAATAGTTACTAAATACTACAATAACAAGTAACTACATAGCCATATGCATGTGCACGGGAAGGGTGGGTACCAAATGTTAGGCAGTGCATCAGTGGTGCAACTAGAGTTCAAATCTCACGGGTGCTACAATTGCTACAATTATACATTACTTACAATATAGCTGTGGAGGGCTCTGCCCTCTATACCCACAAACATTACATATTTTCAATATTTAAATTATACTATTATTCGCAATACCATTATGAGAAAAAAAATTAAACACATTTTATTTTTTAATATAGTATTTTATTATATTAAAATTGAAAGTATTAAACATAACTTGCTATAATGTGTTCAATATTTTTTCAAGGACAGTGGTCTCTAAATGGACATTTATTAAAATATTTGGTTGATTTCTTTTTTGTTTTGACACTTCTAAAAATTATACTTTTGAAGTTTGCTTTAAAAATCACAGTCGTTGTGTGAATATGATTATATGAATATAGAAGCTAACTAACCTGGATGGTCGATAATTTTTTCACAAAATTGTACGATTTTTTACAATAATATTCTGAAAATGTTTTATCTGTTCTCATACTTCGAAATGATATAATCAGAATGCAAAACAATAAAAATTAATTCTTAAAAATAAAATTACATTCTTTAAACTTAAGATATTTGAAATAACAACGACATGGAATATGGACACTAGCAACCTCATACCCTTAATTTTTTTTATGCCCTCATAGTTGTGTCAATAGGTACTGCAGGGCATATAGTTGGGCACTATGGTAGATTTCTTAGCCAGTCTAGATTTTCCTATGAAAAACACTGATGGTTGAATCATGTGGCACCGAACTGATTTGCACACAGTTTAGTTGCTGTGTGGATTTAATTCAACAAACCTTATTACTAACAGAACAACGAATCATAGGTAGTACTTGTATTCTTCAAAATCACAAAAATTTGAAAACTATTTTGAAGTTAAAAATGTATTTAATGTTCAATTTTTATAACTATAAGGATTGAAAATTTTAAACAAGGTTTTTCATTTAGTTTATAATATATACTGTAAGTAGGTAACCGAAAAATATAAAAATATATAAAAAAAACATTTTTTTATAGAAGTTCTAATTTCAAATTTGGATAAAATTAGATGTTTGAACGAAGAATAACGATTTTAGGTATTTTGTATTGTAATTTTAAAATATTATCTGTGGGCACTTGAAAGTTTTTACGTATTATTTGTGTATTATACACACTGTGACTTTTTCAAATGCAACGTTTTCGGCAAAAAATTATTCAACCTAACCAACTGTTACGTATGACTAATAGTGAAATAAATAACTTTAATGGCAATAATATCATAAATTATACATTATTCGGTATTCCTAGTAGTTAGTACCATATTGTATAGGCTGATAAACTGTGTTCGCCAAGAATAGTCTGTTTTTCGTACAATCGTAGGTGCACAATGATTTTATATCTTCGATTTAAAATTGAACACATCCAACACGCCGGGCCACACGACTCGTATTTATGTACAGCAGAACGGTACCCACTTGCCCACCTTTTTAGTGATCAAATACGGAATGTAAGAAAAATCAGCCACCTCCGCCAAGACAAAGTAATTTCACCAACACTACTATTAACTTCCCCCTAGAGTTTTTTATTATTCATTTTTTTTTTTTTTAATATTATTGCATTAAAATCACAGCAATATTATAGTTGCATACCTATCGTCAAAAGATTATACATCTACGTGATTGTCATACGAAACGTTTGAATTCCTATATTTTAAAATATACTCTCCGCGTACCTACCTCTATATCCCATTATATTATTTTAATGCATTTGCGAAATCCGTCAATCCGTAAACTTTTCAATCCTTTAATCTTATGCTTCGTAATTGTAAGTGAACCTATTAATGTGATCAAGTCTCGTCGATGCCATCAACTCGGCGAGAAAAAAAAAGTTTCCAGATGCCGTTAAAAACTTATACAACATTCCAATTTATATATTTTCAAACCGTCAGTGGAGTTTTAATATTCAAACCAAAAACTTCATTAACGGTAATGGCCTATCGAGGTAATTATATATATCGAGGGGGATGGTTATATGGGCTCTTAGAACTTGGCCAAAGTCGTTAGCTAGAGTTTTATTGTCGATTGGAAAATCGGAAAGAGGGAAAAAATACGATCAATAAATTTACGCCGGACACGTCTTTAATAATAATTTCTGTCTTAATTTCGTTAACATTTTAAGCATCAGACAAAAACACTCACGTGGTCGAACAATAATTATGAGCGAAATAACTACGGGCTACGAATGAACAAATTTTATTAGATTTAAATTAAATTTGACCATTGGTTTTTTTTTACAATTTTATAATAAATCATTATGACAAGTGTCATTGAAAGTTAGTATGAATACTAGATGCGAATAGGTTTTATATTATAATAAGACGCTCCACGCGTCCAGTTCTCTTGTAAGTATGATATTTTGTGATGCTTTCGTGAAATTCTGATCATACGGCGCTTTAGATAGGCAAATTAGATACAATTTTTTGGCGTTACACAGTAATAATATTTGGTATGGCATAATAATACTTTTTTTAAGGCCGGGCCGGGAAAGTCAAGGATATCTTTTCAGATTTTATTTCCATACGGTATGTTGTGTTTACAACTGTTTTTGAAATGTGTTCAACAAATTATTTCAAAGGTAGGTACCCTTATTATGACCAAACTTCAACCCTCTTGACTCTCGAGACACGGGAGGTAATTGAATAACCAAGTACATAACATGTATAATAATACATTATATTATATTACGCAGCAACATTCGTACCAAACAAAACTGAGCTTTAGATCCTTCGTAATATTATGAATATGTCTGTATGGAAGTTCAATAATTACAACTATTGCATTGGAATAGATTCAAATGAATACAGACAAGATGATTCCGCAGTCAACGCTCATGATCAAACTGCTTTATGTATCTGTTTATGATCGAAGATTGTGACTAAGTGATTTTTTATGACTAAAGGGCAAAGATGATAACATATAGGCAGATGGATATTATGTAAGCTGTGTGAACTTACCAAAATTACGTATCCGCGGCCCCCTTCTATAATACAATGCAGTAAAACTATTTATTTTTTTCGTCTATAAACGATTATTGACGAAATCTTAGGGATAAGTAATGTTATAAAAAAATAAAAGTTGATACCTACCTACTTATTTATATACAACTTTTCATTTCGTATTGATTTTAAAAAACGTATTGCATGTATTATTCGCTGTTATTATTGCAAATAACGCACGCAAGAACTCCGAATAGGTACTTTCAGTTTTAATATAAATTTCTACCCGCGTGGAATGTAAAACCACCTGACTGTATCCCGAACACGATGTTTACCATTTACCAGCGCGTTGAGTGTATTCGACGACATTACACTGAAAAACCATTTAAGAGGACCCTACACGCGGGCATTATTTATGAAACGTTTACACTCAGCAGATCTCGTAAAACTTCGTTAGTTAAAAAATAATATATCACCCCAACCTAACATTGAAACTATTATCTTATATGATTTATATACTATTATAGAGCTGTAGGATCAATATTATTATATACACAATACCTATAGCCATGCAGGACATTTATCAATTTCTTAATAAACACAAACAAATCAGTACTATCGTATTTTGCTGTACACTGCCACACTTATCGTGTCACTCTTCATCATTATGTTGAAGGGAATGGAATCGATCCGAGCCAGTATCGCGATCGACAGCGAGTAAATTGATTGCATCATAATTAATATGGTATTATTTTTACGATAAAAGCTAAGATTTTGGGTTCAGGTAGGAAAAGACTTCCGCACACAACGAAGACGAACAACGATTTTACACCGATGGTCCGGGGGCTATATGCGGCCGGCGGAAGCGGCGGCGTCGAAGTCATCCTCCGGAGCGTATTTATAACTGTACGCGAGTGGGCAATTAGTCGCGAAATAAACGTCCGACGATTAAGCGAAACTTTTTTTCGACCTCTCAGTCGGATATATAAACATATACACAACTCGGGGGCTTGTGTGCGCGCTGGGTGTTGGGCGGGTGGAAGGGGGATGGACCGGTCGCCGGGGAGTGGCGGTAATCTCGAAAACGTGTGTGCGCGGGGTGGTCGCTTAACGACCGAATCGCGAGGGATGTGCAGTTTGAGCGGCATGCGGCACGATGAGTGGGTTCGGCGAGCGGGTGAGACGCTTCGCCGGGGAGGTAGGTATATATATATATGATAACTGGTGACGGTCGGGGTGGAGGGTATATTCGATAAATCTACGGAAACTGCGATGATCCCCTGCGCCGAACCCCATCGCACCTACCGTTCTCTCGGTGCAAGGGGACCCGACAAACTGTTCCGGCTGCAGTCTAATTCCAGAACGATGCTGCGGCGGCGGTGGACTTCGGCCTATAATTAGTGGCTAAATATCCACCTCCCCTCGCCGATCTCTTTGCGCCGAGGCCAGTCCGCGTCCGTCTCCTATACATATAATTATTGCCGATTAATTACAACACACACACCCAACAAACACACACGCATAACGTGTGTTTATCCCCACCGCCTAACGACCGTTTAAATTGCATTGTTTTTGACCCGGCACGAGCAGCAGCTGCTGCAGTCCACGGTAATATATGTAGGTGTAGAGGGGTAAGTCATCAATTTCTGACTTGACCCCCGAGGCGGCGGGGTTCGGTGCGTATTCACGCGCCATAATCTGTTAACGCGACAGTTATTTTTTTCACGTTTTGGACAATTTCGAGGAACTTAAACAATAAAAAATATGGTAAACCGTCATATTACGCACATTGTTTATGACACACTGTGGAATTGCGCACATGACACTAATTATTGGTTCCCGGCGGCATTGGTGATACTCTCGTTAGTGTATAGGTAGGCACTAGGCACAGTCGCTTTTTCAGGGGTTAACACAGAATATAAACATATTGTCGTCTACGCCGATTACTTCGATTTACACAATAAACGAACAAATAATAATAATATTAGCTCATTCACTCATTGAATGAACACTGGTGTCGGGTGGTAATCGAGTCACACGATCATCACCACTGACCATAATATACATGTGTGACCCAGTACATTATGACCCATATATTATGTGCGATAATATATCACTTAACATAGTTTACTATACGTCTGATAAAACTTACTTACTAATTACACTGAACAAAAAATACCTGTAATTTCAATGACAATATAGGTTGATCCAATAAAATCATTGTTAATATACGTTCCATAAAACGATTGTTGATATGAAGGTGAGAATTTTGTTAAATGCACACTTTGATAAGTAACGTTGTTGCGGGCATCTCCGGTATAATAGTGTGACGTACATAGCGATGCAACGAGAAATGAGCAATCATACTATTAATATTCAGTAAATATTAAGTATACTCTATATTGTAACCAACTATATTATTAAATGATAATGCCTAAGTTCTTACACAAAATCACAAGGAAGAAGAAAGAGAAATCCTGCACCCTACCGCACCCCTTATGATGGTACACACCCCCGAATCAATATGTAAGGGCGAAATTTAATTCCGTTCTCTGCAAATTATAGGTAAATATTATAAATCATATTATACTATCCATCCATTCAACGAAAATATTTTATTAATTTTAATATTTCAAAAACTATTTAATAAACCACTTGTCCGAAATTTGATTTTTATGTTCGAGATGCTCCGAAAATTGAAATCAAAAACGTATATGTTGTCGTCCGAAAGAGGAGAAAACTTACACAATTATAGCAATAATAAATTATCAAAAATATAATTTTTTTTCCATAAATGTTGTATTGTAACGATTTATTAAGATTGTGCAAAAGAAATATCTTTAAAAATGTTCGTGTTTTTGAAATAACAAAGAGTCGTTATTCTTACATTAAATGTAGGAACAATCATTCCCAATAATATATTTATATGATATGATATCTTTACGGCTACCACAGGTGATTCTTTTGTTGTACATCAATAATTATTTAAAAAAGAGATGTTTCACACGGTTTCTAGTCGTTAAATATACAATATTTTTAATGAATATAAACATTTTTCTTTTTTTATCCTTATAATTTGTTTGGATGACAATACATCGTTTCAATTTCATATTCTAAATCAGAATATTTTTTTTAAACATTTCGATACATAAGAATCAAATACAGGACCAGTAGCTTATGAGTTATAAGTATTTAAAGTTTCGACGAGTGGAGTAGACTGAGTAGAGCGGTACGTGATTACCTCTCAAAATGTTGTTCCACAAGTTAAAACATTAAACACCGATGAGTCATAACTCAGATTACTCAGAAACTGCGTGTCCTGAATTCGATTTTTATATGCCGAAATACTCAGAAAAATATCTGCTTTTGAGAATTAAATATAGAAAAAAAAAATAGTTAAACCGTGCGATGTGTTTAAAACAACACAAAAAAATCTTACAAGGGTGAAAGTATGCAGTTGAAAAAAAAACAGTTGTTCTGAACCACTCGAAAACATTGTAAAAAAATGTTTCAAAAACATTAAAAACGTTTCGAAACAATATCGTGTCTCTTGTACGCTAAACGAATCGTCCGGTAAAACTGCAGCAGTATATAGCCGCACAATAATATTTAAAAGCCAGCCGAGACGATGGACGGTCTCTGCAGCTCGAATTCAAAAGGCCTCTGCTGACCATAATAATATACTGCAAATGCAGTACAAATGCACGTCGCGGTCGTCTCCGGCATGACATCGTATTTATGACGTCGTGAAATAATAATATTTATGGCCACGCAGTGTGAAAGGGGACCGTCGTCGGATCGCGACAATGCACGCGACCGTAATGCCTCGACGCGTGTATAAAAGGTCCTGCTAACCGGAGGGGGTATCGGTCTGAATCCAACTTGTAATTTTGTCGACGAGAAGTAATTATGACGTGAGCGTAAACCGAAACTTGCTCACTGGTGTACGTTATATGTATATATATATATATATATACATATTATTGTTACACAGAGGTCTCACGGTTTATAATTAACCCGCCGAGGTCAGACCTACAATTTGACACGACAAAGGATTCGAAAACGAGCGGCGGAGGGGAGGAAAAAAACGAAATATTCCGAGGCCGTTTAAAAGGCCTCTGCTGCTACACCAAAGTATAAAACTCGTCTGTAGACGATATATATATACTTACTACCTACGAGCTATGCCATCCGCAGTATATGCAGCACGTTTACGTACGTATGTTGGTGTGTGTGTGTGTGTGTGTGTGTGTGTGTGTGTGTGTGTGTGTGTGTGTGTGTGTGTTACAGCTTAAAGTACGAAATCCGTTATTTTATAATTTAACGAATTGCTTTGGTTCGAGTATTTAATAATATTTAAACTAATACGCTGCACATAATATCTCGTATAAGTCGTATATTATGCATACTCGTGCGCTGAGCAATTCTCGATTGAGACTTAAATTGTAGACATCATTATAATGATTTATAACTGGGTAGTTGAAGAGTAGATATAAAAAAAGAGAAAATTTAGCATATTCAGGAATAATAGTATATTTTATAATTATGTACTTGAAATATTTTTCACATACAAAATGGAAATCTGAACACAAAGGGCAAACGCAAAATTTGGAAATTTCACAACGAATACATGTAAATATAAAAAATATACAAAGAGCACCTACAACCTATAATTTCCATACAATGTGATAATGTTCATGATGTCTATTTAAAAATGAAGTTAATTTATTCAAAAATTAGTGTGTTCCGAAGTAACCCGAGTATCTCACACTTTAACTGGACCACTCACTCCGTGTAATAATATGGTAGGTAAATGCATTTTCCTGAGTTTCGCGCAAATCCTTTACCGGCGTCCGTTCTTTTGTTTGAACAGCTCGCAGTTAATTTCTAATCAACGGACCTTTACAGAAACATATTATGGCGCTCTATAAAATATGTTTATATACCTTCATAATACTTACGTATAGGCCACCAGCCTGATCGATTTTTATGTTTTTCCCACATTTCCTATTTTGTTGTTCACAATATTGTAAGCTCGTACCTATATAAATTGTAATATTCTACTCGATAATATCTCAATGAATTATGTATACTATTAAAATATTTTCAATAAACCAGCAACCGTGGTTTAAGCAACAGCTGAGTACAGGTGACTGTGAAAATTAAAAACGATATTAAAATTATATTTAATGAAAACACGATTTGGTTAGGACATTTCTCATTACATATCTGAAATCATAATATATTGACATGATATGATAATATCGTAATTTTTTGCAATACAATATCCTGTAGACTAGGTTCAGGTACAATTATTAAAATAAAATGTTTTCGTTTCGATGTATCTAATCTACAGGTTTTCTCCACCAATGCGTAACAAGTGTTGTGAACTCTGTTCGTATACAATATCTCGATTTTTAATAATATGTGAGTTGTATTGAACCGAGAGTTGGTGAAAACGATTTTCAAAAGCATTTTGAATTAAATAATATTATACAAAACATTTCATGTTTGAATAAAATGACAGTAGGAATAAAATATTATATTATGTATGTATTATACACGCAAACCGTGCAGAACTTTAAGCATTACATAATATTTAATTTTCATTAATATCCGCGAATAAGATTTTTAATTTTATTACAATTAGTATGCTAGGTATTTTTAATAAATTTTATGTGAAACGATTTAAAATATGTTTGTACATGCGATTGCATAGGTTCCAAGTAGGGTACAAATACGAGTAGGAGGTAGCAAATAATACAAATTCCAATCATTTGTTTGTTTTGTGTTAATTTCAGACGTAATCAAACAAATTAATTCATATTAAATAAATAACTAACGAAATTCATAAAACGACGAGTTCACCAATAATATTGTAATCCAATTAAATTGCTATTATTTTTTTTTTTTACCATTTACCCAACAGCAACACTTCATAACTTGATATAGACATTAAATATTTCACTTTAATATTTCCACTCTGAATAATTACTAAAATACAAAATCGTATTGCTTGTTACTTTAAAGCAATATCTAAAAGTTCGCGATGAAAAATAACGCGTTTATTAACACCGGCATTGTACCTGTTTAAAGTTTTAAAAATTTAAAAATTTAAAAATTGCTAACATAATAAAAAAATCAAATTCAATTCAATCAACTCGACCAAAAATTAAACTTCAATTTCTTTAAATAAATCATAATAATTTCAAGAATTTTAAAAATATTGTTTCAAAACCAATACGCAACCTGAGATCATTGAAACCTCTTGTATGTATCAATGTACCTACTTCCCGTAAAAGACAACAATTTGCAATAGTATTACATTTTAATACATAGAAATATAAGTATTAAGCGAGAACACCAAACATCACTGAAATTCTGCTGTCGCGTACCTATGCATTTTATTCTTATTTACAGTTATTATTTATTCTTAAAATTAAAAAAGTCAATTTAATGCAGAACAGCCTAGTATAGAGTCACGCTTTATGGTTGTTAGTAAATTATTATTATAACAATAATTTTGTTACTACGACCGTAAAAATGACCCACGACGACGGTGTAGCTAAATAGCCTACCCAGGACCCCGTGTTACTAACTGAAAATAATAAGTATTTATTTTCTCAATATTAATAATTATACAAGAACATTTTTTACAAAGTTCACTGCATCTGGTCAATTTAATTTAAAAACCATAAGAAATAACGATTGTCGCTGAAAAAATTTAATAAAATGTAAATAAATTATACGATTACTAAAGTAAGATTGAAACCACTTTCTAAGTTGAAAATCGAATAATTTTTTCCACGTTCCATCCGAAATGTGCAGTTGACAGACCCAAAAAAATAAAGTATAAAAACACACCCAGAACCATTATTGTATAATCAGTCATATACAGTCATTGCTCCACTCGGAATCCAAAATGTCCAACATTATTTTCTAAGATGATGATATATTATTGTCTGGTCTGTGATTAAAGAATCACCTACAAATAACGGTGCACATCTGCGGGTGTATACTATTATAATTGTGTCATAAATTATGATTAATATAATATAGGTTTAGTTGATTTTCACAGCTGATATCACGCCATAAACCGTCATGGAAGGAGCGTATGTAATGTTACCATTTTCCGGGGCGCCTAATTACTGTAGCGAGCGGCGTTAAGGTTTTCCGGAGCTAAACGCCCGTGGCAAGATTGTCGTGAAAAATGCGAATGGAATACTAGAAATGTATCTTCATTGGCCTGTTATATACGGGATGATTTTTTAAGCATGCTCACTCCCATTTTTATCTCTAACAGAACATTTATTCAAATTCTGATTTTTAGAATTTTGTAGTATCTAGGCCTAAATACCGTATTTTCAAATTGTCGATTTTTTTGTTCTACAAGTGTATCCTGTGGCAACGGTACAAACTTCTATTTTTCAAATGAGAAAAGGGGGGAGGGGGCTTTCACCAAAAATTATTTGGAGAATGATTTCTTGGAAAATGTTGATGTACCTAAATCAAAATTCTAACTAGTCGTTTCTGAGTTATTAAAGTTTTTATACCAAGGATAATAATCCTTAATAATGGTTTGACAAAAATGAAAACTATATGTAATGTTAGATGTAGTATTTGTTATACTTGTATCATTTTTACAAATTATTTATATTGATAAATCAATAGTAATTGCTAACTTTTTCAAATCGACTAAGCCCCCCTATCTTCTTAACCTATTACCATATACATATAATATATTATCCTTTAAACACAAAGTGACATTACTCAAACACTACAAGCTTGAACTTTGATTTAGATAGGTATCTATACATCAAAATTCTCAAAAAAAAAATATCTGCTTAAAACTAAAAATGAAAAAAAGGAGGTTCCTATTTGAAAAACTGAAGTTTGTGTTGTCAAAGGATCACCCTATTAAGTGGTACAAAAAGTTTCAATGATTCGAAAAATGGTCCTCAAGTGTATTTAAAAATGTCAAAAATCTGAATTTTAATTCATGCATAATTTAAGCCTAGCAATGGGAGTGAACATTCTTAAAAAGTCACCCTGTATATACGATATAGGTATACATACTGGAATCTCACACCTGAGACATCACTCCATAAGCTTTCACCGAACGCATATACAATGTGACTGTTCTCCGGGGCGCCTAATTATCTTAGAGAGTGATGGTGTTGAGGTTTTCCGGAGCTAAAAGCGTGTGGCAGGTTTCCTTTGACAAATGCCAACGGAATAGGTACGAGAAAAAAATCCCCATCGGCTTAAAATATTATGTGTACGTATGTTATGGGCACACTTGAATCTCGCACCTGTTATCACGCCATAAACTGTCGCTGAACCAATATATAATGCGACTATGCCTAATTATTATAGCGAGTGTCGTTGAGGTTTTCCGAAGTCAAACGAGCGCGCAGCGATGATCGTGAAAAATGCGAAGGGAAAACGAAAAAAAACAAAAACAAACCTTCATCCGGCTTATCGCCGATTTCGGGCCCGCGGAAAAAACTTTAAACAAATCGCATAATTTATACGACCACTCGGGGTCAACACGTGGCGAGAACCGGAAGATGCCGTTGCAGCGAGCTTTGTAATCCGAAAGAATGACAGCGTCGCGCAAACACATTATACACCGTTATGCGAGCGGAGGGGAAAACTTTTGCAAAGTCCTCATATTATGCTCTTACGTATTAGCCCCTCATGACTCGAGTGCACCCTCGCCGGCTGAGCGTTCACTGCTCAACGGATGACGACAACATTTTCGAATATATTAATATAATGTATATAATACATAGGACGAAGCGAGCAATAATATCGGCAACAGCGAACCGACTGAGAAAATCAAAACAATATTTTGTCTGCGAAAACCCTAAAGAATAGTATATGCATAGTAATATAATATTTTAAAACCAAATAAATTCGGGTTTAAAGAAAACTGTCTTGTACAATGTATATACTAATACGTCAACACCGCACCATATCTGTTTGGGCACTGCGCGTGCGCAATTTAAAATATTTTATCTAAATAAACTGCAGCGAAGCATATAATGACAAATCGTCATTACTTACTATTTCTATTGTGGGTTCAACTGCAGTGTTTTGGCACTATTACAATATTATGTTACTGGATGAACATCCTTTTCAGACATATATATATATTTGACTATATATGCACTCTGTCAAATCATGGTTGCAAAATATTAATGGTTTATGTAATATATAAATACAATAGATAACTAAATATGTTTGGCCCGGTGTGGCCCGGTGGTTGCACTCGTTCACGTTTCGTTTCTGAGTGCAATCATCAGCCGGTCTCGCTTGTTCCCGGATGGGTGACCATCCGGGTTTGTATAGTGATAAATTCTCTTCACACTTACACGTGTTCTAACCAACCGCACCTTCCCTCTCAGTAATAAACCTACAAACAGCTAATGGCCATTGACAGTTGCCGGGCTAAAGATCAAGAACAAAAATTAAAAAAAACTAAATATATTATGTTTATGAACAGAGCAGTAACTATATGTGGAATAGGTAGGTATCTAACTACGAAATTTCAAACGGGCACATGTAAAAAAATGTACTATACAATGCACCGCCAAATAAAAATCATCTTTAAAATAATATTATCATTGAATGCCTTTGTATTTTATTATTTTTTCATTTACACAAAGATTTTAGAAAATTCACAGATGACAATATTGTACAAAATTATTGATTTCCTTATATAAAAAAGAGGTGTGTAAAAAAGTTTGATTAGAACACCTACGTACCTATTTAGTTCAGTTACTATCGCTTGAATAAATCTTTTTAATATTACAAACTATATTGAAATATTTATTACAAATTAATTTGCTGGCAAACACAAATACATATTTATTATATTTACCCCGAAACTACGATAGTCAATAAGTGAATAACATAATAATATAATACTTTTTCATCACAACATTATATGTATATATATATATACCTAACTATTATTCAGGTGAGCTCGGCGAATTCGCATGTCATTGCGAGAATTAATCATTTAATCATTCCGATGGTAATTTGATGACTTTTATTTTTGATAACGATTAATTAATTTTTAGATTGTTTTTGTCAAAATGATAGCACTCGGTGACAACTGATAGGTACTACGCTCGTATTGCTTTCGTCTGCCATGTTATATAGCACATGAAACGTTTGCAACAACTATTTTATAACAAATAAAACAACACTAAGTCGAATAGTGTGAACAATAATATCTATGACAAATAAACGCGAACCTGACGCTGATAAATTAGTTTTCTATTTTTATCGAAAAATTGAGTTGGGAATTTTTTTAATTCTTAAATTTTCAAGTACATGATGTCAACTTTAATCGTCTTGGGGTTTTTGAATACAATTTACAATAATTGCGACATAACGCTTTTTGAAAAAAAAAACAATTTACCCTAGTGGTATGCATTTGCTTTTTCAGTGTTGATAATAGTATAATACATATTAATGTGTAAGGACGATTATACATTTTTGATATGATATGTCACCAACTCATAATTGCACAACGATATAAGAATCTCTACCACGAGACAAACAGCTTCTATTTACTACTTCCGCTTCCACTCCAAAACGGAACATCTCATTCCAACAGCATAATTCCAATGTCCAATACTTCAGGGCAATCCAGTTTAATGGCCCAGAGATTTTCTCAATGCACAACAGCTTCAGTTTAAATACTCATACCTTTCGTTTCTAATGTGAAATGTCTCCACGTTTTTTCCCCGATCCGTTTAAATAAATTATCACAGTTTACTCATAACTTGTTTTACTCACTGTACACATCACTGTAGTGTATAATATAGATATTGCGAATAACTATAAAAATAACGATAAGTAAATAGAAAATTATGATTGTTTGTTAAAAAACCTGACGGAAAAATAAAAACAATAATATGCAATTGCATAAGACAACTAATATACGTATTTATATTGTATTGTTAACATTTTGCCGAAAATAATAAAAATCGTCAAGTTCAATTTCATCGAGGTTGTTTGCGTTTTAATCTTTAACGCATTACATTTCGATTTCGTAAACAATAACACACTCGGTGGACTGAAATATTCAGAGCAGTGTTTCGGCGTTTCCCCGTTGAAGTACATAGCTTAGCCGCTTAGGAAAACGGGTGTGTTGTACTTATTATTATTATAATATTTTATCAAGTATAGAATTTTGTGAAATAAAACTTTCCATTCACCTGTGATAACCGACACATAGTTTTATACGTTAGTTTCTCCGTCGTGTAACTGTCGTACGGTCGTAGTAGGTAGGTACTAGGTACATATTATACGCTGTTATTACGTTTAGGGTATTGCGAATACTAATTAGTAAAATATACAATATTATATATTATACTTGAACTGATAATTACGCACGGGTACTGAATTCTGTAAAGCAATATTATAGTTTATCATTATTTACCATATAAGCATTTGTTAACTTGCATTTATTTTCATACCGATTAAGCACTATACCTTTTATCTATATATCTATCCATCTATATTCTATCTATATATATATGTATACAGGACGATGTGCCTCGAGGATTGACCCATCGTGATATCTCCTGAGATAATAAATACATCATAAATTTGGTTTTTTTTTTTTATTAGACTTACAGAGACAAGGAATACACATATTTAATTTTTTAATTTAATTTATTTTTAACTTTTCAAACAATAGAAGATATTCATTTTGTATAGTTTATTTTTCTGAGAATGTTTATTTTTCAAGGTTTTATTTTCATTAGCCACATGGTTTTTAATATTTTTTTTTAGTTTATTGGTAGAACAGTAAAAAAAAAAAACGGTTTTCGTCTGGGCGGCGAGACCCGCTCTATGGCTAATGGGTAAATCTTGACTGGATATCTTGTATATAATATGCGTATAAATAACGTAGATTACGTATAGGCGAATGTGTATACGAGTTTTATAATATTTATAGCGATTTGCATAATGTTTTACAAACTCAATAACGCATATCGTATATGATTTATAATGAAAATATTGGTGTATTTAAAAAAAAAATTAAATACATGCCGTTTTTAATTGCGATTATAATAAAATTCGAGTGTGTTCGTTATTTTTTTCAGCGAATTGCATGATAATTATAACAATAAACGAAACTGACTTCCATAACTGACTGCAGCGTAGGTGCAGGTGGTGCGTCAGGGCATCAAATTTATGAATCGAAGCTTACGATCGTATACGATCGTATACAAAACATAATAATATTTAGTTCAAAAATGATACATAAGTAGTAGGTACCATGTAATTCGCGTATCACTGTATTATTAAATATCACGAGTTCAAGTGACACGTATTTTACTTCTGCACGGCAGCACATATATTATATCTATAATGATGCCCGTAATAATTATTAATTTGTACCCATGCATAACTTAATTATGAATTATTATTTTTAGTTATTAATATAAATAATATTAGTTTATTGATTAGTATACAACATAGTAATACCTACGCGGAGTAATTACCTGTAAATAGTGGTAGTACATTTACAAACTAAATTAATAAACTAAAATAAGACAACAAGTATATAAAATTTAATTTACAGTTTTTGAAATCTCTTATTTTCAACGGCGTTATTCGACAACATTTTACTTGCTTTATATTTCTGAATATTTATTACCATAAGAATATAAGATCACTCAAAATCAATAATTCGTAAACCCAGGTGATTATTAAAATTTAAGAAAAATAGGGTTACCGAAGAGATAAAGATCTTTTGTCCCCCCCCCAAAAGAAGGTGCCGCTTTGTAAAATGCCGTTTAATATTAGTACACACAGTGGAATCTCAATAGCACGAATCGGCGAGGGACAAATAAAATCGAGTTACAGAAAAAACATTATTTTATTAACAGCACCAATACTTTATTTTTGATTTTGTTAATTTGTTCGTACTTATACATTAACCTTAAATATACCTATTACTTGGATTGAGACAAATATAGGTACATTATAATTTTCAAAAAAGTATTCTTTATTTGTAACTAAAAAATTCTATTACATAATTTAATACATTATATTGTTTATTGATTTTGATTAATTATTGATTGACTTAAGATTAATTGGAGACCGCGCTCTTTTATTGATGGATTCAGAAATCGGCCGGTTTTCTTTATTTACATATTACATACTACATTATCGTTAGCTTGATTGGATTTAATTCAACAAAATATATATACCCAGTCCTCAATTTTCATAAAAAGTTAATACAAGGTTCCTCTTAAGGAGTTTCCCTGCTGAAATCTAATACAAATATTATGTACGTAGTCAAACATTTTTTTTAGACACTCGAATTTCCAATTTCATCAAAATTGAATACCAAAACAAAGATTAACCATTTTAGTTATTTTGTTGACATTTTAAAAATATTCGTGGTCAACTTTATGCATACGTTTTTAATTATATTTGACTATACAGGTACCTACGCAATGACACTTTCAAAACATTTAGATAAATGTATGCATTATTGCCTATTTATAGTAAATGTCATATTGCTAACAGTAAAATAAATGTATGTGATCGTTAATGACAATATAAATATATGATGAGGTACCAGGTACCAGGTAATAGGTGACCGGCTCTACTCAACATTTTTTTTCGTATTCATTTATAATTTATCATTTAATTCAAATCGAACACATCCGGTTACAGTGACCTTCCTACTCAATGACAAGGTGAGTACACTCGACTCATGCTGTTGGGTTTCCACCCACTTGAGAATCTCCTAGACGACGATGTGCATTTCTAGCCAACAGGTGAGTTTTTAAAGAGTAGTCTTAAGGTTAGGTTAACTGGGATATCAGGTATTATTATTTGTATTATTCTGTACCCGATTCACCCGATGTATCCGTAATCTTTCTTTTTTATATATATTATGTGATATTCTGCTTCTCGCAATACAACTATATTCCGCCCACACGTAATTTCAATAAAAATAAAGGTTTTTTAAAAAAATATTTTACATTTTATACGAAAACCTGCAATCGCAAGTATTAATAATAATGTTATGTTATAATTTAATGTAATTTAAATAATATTTCTAGTGTATGATACATTATATTACTGTGACCCAGACCATGCGATGATAAGAATGAGGACGAGGTGATTATTATTTGGTCACCTCAGTATAGGTCACAACCACATGTGACCAACGAAGATCCTCATGCCTTATACTTGCGGAACACCCATGCCAACCACATATTTCACTCCGTTCCACTAATACTTAAACATTAAATAAAAGTGGTTTGTTTCCGGCTTATTTATAAGTCTTATAACATACAAAGAACGTTTGTGACATTTGTAGTTGATTTTCAAATAGATTTCTATGTTTCTGTTTTCTATTCATATATAATACTATGTAGTCGTGTAGGGAAGTACCTATATATAGAAAGTTTTAATTTTATTCTCACTAATATTTATCAAGTCATGGAACTGATTTTCATTTTTACACGACTTTGTTAAAGTCGTATAAGGTTATTTAAGTCATAGGCAGTATATGCGCATATACCTAAAAGTTGTTAGTTCTTATGGACTATATGGTTATAGGTTATGACTTATACTTTATTGAATTATTCGTGAAAATAAATCTTCACAAAAACATACCTAGTAAAATCAATAATAATCAAATATAGACATAATATGAATGTTTATAACCGATTTATCATTATTTTGGTAAACATGCCTGTACAACTTTACCGTGAGGACAGAAGACTCATTGTTAACAAATAACAACCTATATGATTTAAATCATACCATTTAATGGTAATTAAAGTCATTAAAACGACTATCGATGTACTGTTGTAATAATAATACTAAAATTGCGAATTGTAAATGTGTCACAACATCTATAATGGCCTTGAATTGCAGCGGTGTCTAATATTATACGGGGCGTACGGGCGTAACAATAAGGGAGCAGGAGGAGGAGGAGGAGGTGCGCAAATGAAAGTTTTGTCCGGAACCATAAGTATAATAATTAACAATTAAAAATTAGCGTCGGCTCAGCGCTATTTTCGCGGAGTTGATTAATGGGAATGCGTGTCGCCGCGCACGTAATTACACGCGAGCGTCGCGTATTTATGTTATAAACGTAGAGCCGCTGCGTTATTATTACGCGCGTCGTTAACGCATGCACCCACACACCCACACCCCCCCCCCAACAAACACACATACACACAGGAAAACTAATACTCGTGACGATGTGATTGTATACATAGTATATTCGGTTCGAAGGTAATACTCCGCTCCGGCGCCCGTCCCGCGAATATAATGATTGTAATAATAATAATTATTGTAATAACTACGATGGCGCAGATGATATAATTTCCGTCGAGCGAGTTCGTCGCCCGCACATCCCTCATCGCGGCGGCCGCCCGAGTTTATGGCCCAAGTTTGACCGGCTGGCGCACCAAAGTGTCCGCGAACGGCAATTAATTCGATGAATAACGACCGGCTCGTATACGCTATAATATCGTATTTACGCGTACCGCAGCGGCCCGCCATCCGGTACATCCGGTACGCGACGGTATATAAACGGCGTGCAGTTTACTCTCCCCCCCCCCAGGTCGGGGAGTTTTCACGACCAGAGCCCGCGGGAAAGCTCGGCGCGAGAAATTCACGGTTTGACGTTTGAGAAACTAAACGCGCGAAATGTGACTCGAGTAGCTGTATAGTCGATTCGAGAGAGGAGGTCAGTGGAGGAGCACTTTCAAGGCGATTTTATCAACTGCAGTAGTAAAGTGTAGGTAAGTATACGACATTTCAAAGTAATATTTACAAGAGGCGTCCGATAATATTAAACGTATTTGTATTTTGCATTATTAGTCGTTGCACAATTATTCCGAAATCGGGAAAAAAATTGGTGAAAACGAATTAACGCATATCGCTCAAAATCCGAGGTCCAGAAGGATTGTCAAGTAATAATACACACCAATATTACTACACAAATTGTACATACAAATATTATGTATAATCATCATTGAATATTATTATTATTTATTTATTTTGGATTAAGGCTTCGACTGCTAAGGTCATTAGCCTGGTACTGTGTTGGGGGGGGGGGTGAAGACTGTTGGTTGGAACACGTTTGGATGTATTGCTAAAAAACCCTGGTGGTAATAATACTCATCCGAGTGCTATAGCAACGATGGCCGGTAAGTACGCTCAGAGCGTTACCGCAGATTTAACGTTCGACCACGCCTCACCAAGTCACCATATTATTATTATTTAGTTGTAAGTTCCATTGATATTATTATTATTAACTCTAAAAAAATTGGTATTTTGCAGAAAAAATTTCAAATTCGTGATGATATATATTGTTTATAATGGGCGATACCTACGGGTATCTGATATTTCCATGCTAATCGTACTGGTTTTCAGTTAAAAACTCTACACGATCCTTCGTTAGGTACTATGTTTTGACTTACCTACCCATGTGGGTGGCTCCGACATCCGCTTCTTGATTACTCGTAATACGTCGACTGTCGTATTCGAGCCCTTTTGTAATGATCTTCTGACATTTTTCATGGTTACTTGCATGGTTACTTGCAGACCTCTGTCCACTTTCCCGCGCTCTGCCCATACGACGAGTTGGTTCCAATTGGAGATTTCGATCGGTTGCATGCATTTGTGCCCAAAGTTTGCCTATACGTAGACACTATTCTCTATACAAATGGGAACTTTAGATAATACTTTTTATGGCCGTCACAATAATAACTATGGCTCGCCATGAAAAATACGTCATTCGTAGTTATATATCAAATTATTATGTAAAACAAACCTACATTGTAATCGAGATGGAAATATATGCAAATTAAAATAACATCGCTTCCTTTAAATTGTCTTAGAGGCGTATTTTAAGGTGGACCATGTTTTTTTAAAAATTGGTTGCAGTTGATTGAGTTTCGTGTACACCACTAGATTTTCTTCAAACGCATATTTTTACAACAGTCAAAGACCAAATCTATCAAGATGCACCCGATTCATCCAGAATAATAGGTACACAATTTCACTGCTATACTGAATTTGAGCACCGAACTTTTGCTCTAAAGATAATACATATATTATAGATGACCGAGTTTGAGAGAATTATGTACTTCTATATATTATTGAGTGACACGCTCTGAACTGTTATCGTCTTATCCTCGAACGCCCCAAGGTAATGACACTCTCCAAAACCAATTGGGTCAACTCTGCGAACTTTACCGAGGTAAGATGGTGTAAGTTTGTGTCGATTCTACACATTTTGTTCCTTCCAAAAATTATTGGCTCAATATTTCGTATACATATATTTCTCGCAGTATATTCAGTTTAAAAAACACTTGATCGACTTAAAGTACGTACATATTCCAGACCTATTTGGTTTACAATGTAATGACGAAAAACGATTACACGAAAATTCATAACACATTCATCACCTATTAATTTAAGACGAACATAAAATAATACACTACGTCTACGTATTACAATCGTCGCTCACGTACACACACGTAGCACATTTTAAAGAAACAAAAATAAGAGAATAAAATAGATAAATGTTTACTGTTTATGTCTATTGTGTTTATTATGATTGAATATTTTTGAGAGGTTTTTCTTAGAGACTCGATGAAATTCACAAGTGTTTCAAACCCCTCTCGGATATTTTCAGTTTTCATCTGTATTCTGTATTTGCATTATCTTTCCTATTGTTTATCTTCGCCATTGATGTTTATTGTCTGGTTCAATTCCGGTTTCTATTGTTTTTAGATTTGGAGCGTAACAGAGATTACAATTATTTATGTTTTTTGTATATGTGTAAGTACATGGCGTGATATAGTAGAAAAATACTTATACTTCATAAATTGGGGATGATTTCTAATAATTGCAAATTGGATATGAAATTGAAAAGTTTTTTTCTTAATAATTAGGGAAAAGCGACAATAAATGATGGAAAACTTTTTATTAGCATCTTTGATTCATGATATAATTTTCGAATGGTATACTTATCATATATATTTTACATTTTCTAATTTTTTTCCTACATTTTGATAAATATATTTTTCTTTTTAAAAATGTAAAAGAATTAATAAAAGGTTCTACATATTTTTATATTACTACTTCTACCTTTAATAACAATTATTTTTGTTTAATCTTTATTTGTAAAACACTTCACACGATTGTTTAAAAATAATTGAATAACAGGACGTGGTATATTAACGTAAGTTTTTTTACATTCGGTATAAATAATTTTATGTAGTACACCATGCATCCATGCCCTGTTTTTTTATGTGATTGTTCAAGAATATCATACATGCCATCATTATTTACATAATATATATTTAACTTTATTATTTTCAGATGTATAATATAATGAAAAAATAATTCATTATCTTCATCTACTTTAGCAATGCCGTAACAATCATGTCTGTTGTCGTCTTAGGAAATTTTATTTTTTCTGCAATGTTTAGCTTATAAGTACATAATTTTTATTTCTTTTAAATTTTCTTTATAATCTATGGACATTGAATTTGCTAAACTACTTTGCATATTCATTACTCATCATTTCACAAGTATAACACAGAAAAGTTGTATTTCTGTCCTTATCGTGGTGGAGATTATGCTGATGATGTTGTATCTTTTATATTATGTGTTAGATTTAGAATTTTTTTTTTGCCATTTTATTATGTTTGATACCAATGTTCCCTTTACTCTCGAAATATGTATTGATACAACGTGGCTAGATTATTAATTTCAATCATAATAATAATAATATTTATTGGCCAAGAAGTTACGATTTTTAGTTAGTAAATTGTAAATAGAAATAACATATTTAAATGGCCCACCTCACTTCTAAAGATAATCTCTTGTCAGCGATGATGGAGTGGGTACTATAAAAAGATAAGTATACATTAATAAGTTGTAAAATATTTTTGATATTTCCTTAAAAATTGCGAAATATTTGACTATAATTCAAGAACATAAATAGACATACCTAGTGGTAATTATTAATTAATAAAATAATAATAAAAACATTAAAAACAATAAATTAATATGTATATATATAAAAAAAATGGAATAAATAAATAAATAGACTACATTATATACACCGGTACATTACATAGGCAGAAGGTTTAATGAGATATTTTTATGTTTTTCATACACAAGTGTTAATATGGTATAATAAGTTAATAATTATGATTGCAATAAACAATCACAGAAGTACAAAGAAAAAAAATAATACCTACAATGTTGAATGTACCATTTAAAATAAAATGTAACATAAACAATAACGTAGTATATCGATGTTTAACAATCAATTTTGAATTGAAATACATATACCGATCGATTATTTCGAAATTAAAATATTATTATAGCTAAATACGTTATAAAAACGGTATAAAATATAGCTACAGAAGTAGGTAATTCCACCGTAATTTATCCTCTTACTTAAACACATATATCTACATTTTTTCTACCTACATTATATATCAAAACATATATAACACTGCTGCATATTTATTAGGTAAAATATTTAATCATCTGATTATAATTTATATCATATAATCGTTTATCAGCCCTAATTAGTCTAACTTTATGAAAACCCTGTATATAGTTACACATCTGACCTAGAAAATAAAGTTAGGAAAAATTTGTTTCGGGAAAATAATAATATGTTTAATACTATTAATTACTTTTAACTACTTATTTTGTCGCAAATTGCATAAGATTATAGCTGGGTACCAATAATAGGAAAACAAAAATAATAGATGTATAAGATAATCTTACAGTAAGAAACTTTTATTATAAAAGGCATTTACTTTCATATCGTTGAACAAAATTTAATATCAAATTGGTTATGGAAATATAGATGGTTCAAAGTATTCACAGTAAATTAGGCGAATAAAATTCGTCGAGTGTACAACTGCACTATACCCTCCAGGCAACGTTTTCACTATAAAATAATTATATATAGGTATATGTAAGTATAAGGCGTTTCATTGAACACGTATTATTTTCTTACGAATTCTTATACGTTTAAACTTCAAAACAATATGTAGAAGGAAACAGATGTCCGTTGATATTTGCCGACAAAAAGTAGTCAACCCTAGAAAGGATAAGAGAAAAAATAAAAAAAGGATGGAGAATAGGAAATCAATCGTTTGAAAAGAATATTATGAAAAGAAAATTCTAGGTATAGGTGGAAAAAAAATAATGAGCGTTCTATCGACGTCATAGTGGCATACGGGTAAAATGAAGAAAATGGTAACATTTTTCCATCGTGAAAAATCAGTAGGTATTATTTTCTAGCGAAAACAAGTTACATATTTCGGTCGAGGAATCGCTATCGAAACTATTGAATGAGATCAATTGCAAACCGAAAAAGATAATGTGCCCGAAAATAAATTACCTCATATCTGAAAAGAGACTATTCGATTTGAATGCTGTTGACATGAAATATTTTTTGAACAGAATGTAACAGAAAGATATGACAAATTAAATAGCTTGTGTTTTATTCAATATTTTTATTTATTTTTTCTTCATATAATTAACTCCTAAGTTGGTATTGCACGCGTATTAATTACGTATTATATTTAATATTATCTATTAATTATGTGAAAAAAAAAATATTGATTAGAATAACACGAATTATTTCATTTGTCATATCTTTCTGTTATACCCTGTGTGCATTAAATATTTTGTACTCATTACATAGACCTCAGATATATTTATTTTATTTAATATTATATTTAAATATTCATTTTAGTCTAATAAAATAATTAATTTTTTTTATAAATTACAGAAAAATTACAATTTGTGTTGGAATACACAATAAGCAATTAGAAAATGTTATAATTAATATACATTTTAATTGTGAAATAAGATGGATGAGGATCAACCAGTGTGGAACCTAACGTGATATTATATAATACACTTTTTACCATTAAATTTAGTAATTATTTTTAACTTATTCTCACAACCGGATAAAAACTGTTCAATGACATCAAATATGATATTTTTTCATTTGAAAAAAATATTAACATACGAATTCAGTCTAAAAATTCAATATTTCAATTTTACACAAAATGAATAAAACTAGGTTTGATCAGTAAAATGTAATGTTTATAATACAATATATTACTTGTTGAATAACCTGACTTTGCCCAGAAAAAAAATGAACAGTTTTTATAAAATGTATGATATAATACAGATATATCTCGTTCTTAGTGTACCTACTCAGTTCTTAGGGTATCTCGCTTTTTGAACTAATTAGATAGATAATGGAAATTCTGCTTGTGGTGAATTGGATAAACCACTTGGTATATGCTTTAACGTGGTTAAGTCTTGCCACCCTATAGCCATCTATATAGATTGAAATCCAAAGTTATAAACATTTAACACCAATCTGCAAATTTCAAAGAATATGTGTGCAAAAGTTGGTGCCAATTTTATTAGTGCAGTGGTTTCTAATGTAGTGGGGTTACTGCTGACTGCAGAGTACTAACAATCGCAAAATCGTTTTTTATATAATTTATAATATTGTAATGTAATAATACAATAAGATGAATAAGATTTTCATATAATGATAATAATTAATAATATAATCTAATGATAACATTAATAAAAACATAATAATCATTATACTATTGTAGCTTGCACGCGATACCCATGCTGTTTAGGTAAATAATCTCGGAGTAGATGACAATATATGGCATGCAAATCAGAAGTGATATTTTTTTTCACTCGACTATAGGATGCAGGCACAGCGCACTGTTTCATATTATTATTATTATTATAATATATGCACTGGACGAGGAGATAAATAAATTATAACAACTATTGTTGGTCATTTAAAGTAGGTATATAATATAATAGACTTTCGAATGGTATGGAAACATTATATACTCGATGTGGTCACCGAGACGAAAGATAATACAAATAGCATGCAACAATATATAACATAAAATAATGGACATCGTATAATAAGTGCATTACGCTATCACGAAGTTCGTCGTAAAACATCGTATAAAGACAAAATAAGTGAGCGAAAGAAAAAAAACAGCGGTAGGCGGCGAGGTGAGCGTACGCGCTGGCGCGCTCGCGTGCGTGCGCGGCGGGGAGTGCGCGCACCCCCGGCGACCGGTGTTGGGGGGAATTCCGGACGGGCAGTGCGGGGGTGGTGGCAACGGGGAGAGTCTGGGCGGGGGAAAAGGAGGCGCCCCGAAACTCGGGTACTGGGTGAAAACTCGCCCACGGGAACCGCCGCGGATATGTGGGTCACCCGGCGCGAGACGGTCCGCGGCGCCGCGGGTGCACGTGGGCCAGCCGGGCGGAGCGTGAGCGCGCCAAGGCGCCCGCGCTCGCCGTCCCCGGGGTTACGCCCATCGCGCTCGCCTCGACGGCGGCGCGTCGGTCCGGTGACCGCGTCAGTAACCGCCGGCACGCTGTTTGGACGGCACGCGGCCTGCGCCTACACGAGACACCTTGTCACGACACAGCCGACGGCCAAACTCTCGCGTTCGGAGCCGCACAGACTCGCAAAAATATAATAAAAACATTATTGTTTGTGTAGCAATAGAGTTGGAACCGGACCGATCAGGTGAGATCTGCGTACGTTTATATAATATATATTTCATTGTTGATTTTTATTTATTGCGTGACGATTTTCACAAAATAGACACGTTGTGGGAATATTTGACCTACGCCTTTTTTCAGTACCTCGTATATTTGATTTTTAATTATTCTGGTTAATAGACCTACGTCTAAAAATTCTTAAGTTTCGCAAATACCCGTGCACACGACCATTATTTTTCTGAATCGTTCGACAATATTTTGTACAACAATATTTAATTATTATTGTCAAATATTTATTTAATAACGTACCTATATAATATAGTTGGACAAATTTATGAAACAATTTTTCCAAAAAAAAAAAAATTCAAATTGATGTTGTTGGGTTTAATTCAACGTTTCGCGGTACCAGTATAACTAACAATTTTAACATTTATTTTCGAATCAGATACTAAATAGTAAATAGTAGCAACTGAAATGTAAATTATTATTAATGGCCTTTGACATAAGAGTGACGAAAGTGTCTACTAAGTTTATTTATTACATTTCTTTAATCCTTTATCTACCTATATTATAGTTCATCTTGACCATGTATAATCTGTATCGTAATACTCTCGTGCTTCGAATTTATTGTACATTTTGCACTATCAATTCGACAAATTTGTTCTACGCGAGTTGGACATTTTAGTATCGTATCGTTCTGCAGTTGTCTGATGTCGGTGGAAAATTTTATATTTCGTATTATTTTGTGTTTAATGGTAAAAATATTTTTTTTTGAAAACTTTTAGACGTGGAATGTTTCAATTGTACAAATTATATTTTTTTAGTTTTACACTAAGTATCGTATAACATCGAGAATTAGATGTTTGGGGACTAAATGTGTGAATTTCACTGGCATAACATTTAAAATTTAAATATGACCAAACATACTTAATTTTTTCACACTCGTCATATTCACTCATAAATGTCAAACTTATACATATTATATTATGCAAACATTAAGGTATTAAAATAAATATAAAGACCGTGAAGTTTAGTTGGATTTATTTTATGTGTTAGGAAGTACAAATTAAAAATTGAAAATAAATAAAATGGCTTGATGTAATTGTGTCTAGAACAGACTACTATAGTATTTTTGTATTACCTATAGTTAAGTCGCTATATTGTAGGATATAACAACATTTTATAAATGGAAATATTTGAGATTTTCAATCAACATAATAACATAATATTATACTAATATATTTATATAAACTAAATGTCTAAAATCTAAATTTACTTATTACCTAACGTACAAATCCGTATTGTTTTGAATGAAACTATAAATGAACAAAAATACTGTTCACCGTTTTCCGCACCACCGTTTCTCTGAAACATTCAAATAGAGACTTTAAAAAATAAAATAATATATAATTAGACAAGTGGAAACAGATCAACAAAATTTTAGAAACAAAACACAAAGTAATTCAATGGTTGTAATAATATTTAAACCAACAGTTCACCATAATATACACTGGTGAATCTGTATAAGTGTTCTATGAACCTAGTTATACTTAATACAGTTTATTCTGCATATTACAGAAGTGGCCAATTATCACTTAGTAACAACTTACCAAGTAAAAATATAAATACTATATTTTATAAAATATAAAATTAAAACAATTGTATGATAATATAGTTCAAATCAAGACAAAATATTATTTTGTCTGTTTAAAACTTAGAAAATCATGAAAAAATTCTTCAGAGGGGTCTTGTTTCTGATGTACTTCACTTAAACGTGATGTTTATACTTTCCGAAATGTCCTAGGCAAGACTACAATCAAATTAAAAAAAAATAACCAATTATTGCATTATCAAGAATTCTTATTATATTTACCCAATCCACGAAAGTTCAAACAATTTTCTATTGTTATATATATCAGAATATTATATATAATTTGATTATTACCTACTATTTACGAATAAAAATAACCCAACTATATTGCTTTAAAAAAATTCTAGTTTTCAGTTCATGTTTCGAGGAACTTAATATAGTTATAGTATACGGGCTATTTATTTTAAAATATTTTATAGAATACTTGTTAAAACAATTTATTTTAAGAACATTTTGTATTTTCATTTTTAACATAATGTCAGATGATCAAACAAGAAATTGTATTTTTAAATTGTCTTAATATTGTTCATAGCAAGTATAAATTATAATATAACAACTAAATTAAATAATGAATATTAAATAACTATCGACATTTGTTATAAACTGTACCTATATTTATCTAAAATTAACTGTATTAGGTACCCGACTTCGACCGCGGGGAAAAATGAGCAATTATAAAATACGACAATCTGTGTGTAATGAAGGTACCATCTAGAGCATTTTGAACAAACACGGTCAATTGAATACTATACTTGATATATTTTGATTTAAGAAGGTACATACTTGTTTTTTTTTAAACTTTACACTCAGTACACAATGTTGTGGCGGTAAAATATAATATATAAAATAAACGTAGTCTAAACTTTTTACGCCCTCTGCTTCATAGTCATGTATGGATCGACATATTATTTAGAATACAATTACTTTGTAAATAATTTCGTCATAAAATAATAATATTACCAATAAACTGCAACAACGTATGTCTTAAACATAATGTTATATTGAAAAATAAAAAATAAACAGACATACACAGAGTAATAAAATTGGCCTCTTGTCGACTACATATTACTATATTATTGCATGCAGAGAGTTTTCAATCTAAACGTTTCCGACCACAGGAATCGTCGGTTTGGATTTTTGCACCATTTTTTTTTCATTCGCCAAAGACGCCTAAACTTTTCCCCGTATAATACTGTGGCTTAATCAGCACCTGGTGCAACGTTACAGCAGAAGCCGAGGGGATAGGATTTTGCCTGATGTTGATAGGGAAAAGGGCAAACCGTGTCAACAAATTACCGTCACGTTAAAATCGGTTAGGAAAAAAAATTCTTCACCCTGCTACAACAAAATGTATATACATGCTATTGGAGGGGTTGCCAGTAGCGAGGGCAAGTTAGAAACATCACTTCCGGATACCTTGCGAGGTTTACTGATAATAGTAATAAATATGCTCTGGTTTTTATTTTTTTTTTAAATCCATTCTCTTTTGTGAAAAAACAATCGTCAAGGCTCGGGGACCTAATGAATATTGGCAGCCGATGTCTAATAGTGACCGATTTTCAGCTTCAAAAGTCCGAGCAAAAAATATCCTTTTATCCTTTAAAGGGTACCTATGTAATATATTATGGCTGAAAAAAGTGATCTGCCCATTCCGTCTCCTAACTCTGCGAACCGTAAATTCCGGAAAAAGGATGTATAAATCCCATGTTGTTTTATGTGAACGTCGTTTTCCCGTGATTAGTAGTATCCGTGCTGCAGGATTTAGTCGTTATATTTTTAAGAACGCTTCATAAATCAAGATTAATCGTTCTAAACGGTTTAATGCGTTGTTCAATATCCTGGGACTGTTTACCACGTGACTCTGACCGCGTCATGATGCTTGTTTACGACGTGAAAATGTTCACGACTCCAATTATTGAAAAATTGCATTAAAACGTTATGGCAGTTTATCGAATGACTTTTAGTTGGTTACTATATGATAATAATTAAAAAGTTAATCTCAAGACTGTTTGTTTCGAAATTAAATCGCCAGTTAGTTTCGACAATTACTATTTATACGAGTGACGCAGTTATATTATAATGGCGTGAAGAGTTGATAAAGCTGTAAAAAAAAAGGGGCCATTCGAAAAGTAGACAGCAATAATATCACATTGATATTGTCACTCGCATTAAATTAACGATTATACTAACGTCATATAATTATATAACATATTATAGTTCATTCTCATTCCGCGTTGTTCGATAATAATAATTATATTAAGACGCAAAATGTTTAATTACCTACTACGCACTAAAATTAATCGATTTGTGAAATGTAAATGATACACACGGGCATTCATTATACATTTGAAAGTCCTTCTACGCGTAAAAAATGGTATAGATACTTTTAGATAATTGAGTGGCGTTTTTATTTAAAAAACTTTTTCGCGCATTTTTATTTTAAACACAAAAACGCATATCTGCAACATATTTTTAAAAAACTGAAATTACCACGTCACTTTACAACTCGTGATTTGTGAAATTATTGTTTTTGACAGGTTGACATTATGTATTTATCAACCAAAAAAATTAAATCATCTATAGTATTTAAATTGGACATACTATTATTAATATTATTTTTTGTTATTGAACTACTGTTCTGTTATACGAATAAACCTATCATTATTTTTTTACGTGAATAACATGCATTTAGTCACTGCTATGCGTGCGTGTATATATTGTATGTCTAAACATCACTTACTAGTCTGTGATTACAATTTTTTCTTACAGTTTATACAATATACATTTTTCGTATATCAAATCGAACGATTTTCTTTTGAACTTGTTTAAATAAAACAAGAGGAAAAACGCATAAAATAATATTCACATTATGATTTAAACATTGAACGTCATTTTTTTCAAAACTACTACCTCTCTTTGATGTAAATAATATAAGTAAACTTATACAAATGTAAACAAAATGTAATGAACCTCGTCAATAAAGAATTATAAAAAATATCAACGAGGAAAGATGAAATACTCCACAAACCAAAATATCAAATATGTAGGAAATAATAGCAAAAATGTTATAAAATGTAGGTATTAGGCATTGATGTACAATGTACTACAGAATTCAGTTGCTATTAATTGCCGAAATCGACATGAAAACTATATAATACAAGAACGGCCACTAATGAGATATGCGTACGGGAGGTGTGCTACATGAGGAACTCCCCCCTTAGATACCTTTCTTGTTTTTATTTGCCTAATTTATACAAAAAAATAGTGTGTTTACTTTAAAATAATATCTAGGTATAGTCTTATACACCGGTATACCGGCAACAGTGTAATTAATATTTGACTGGTTTATGGCTTATCATTACATTTAAACATTTTTTTTTTACTCACACCTATCTAATGCTTGATTTCTATGTCTATATTCGGTTTGTTTGTGCATACGTCCTATTTTATGGCTAACCTTTCGCCGGCCCGTTTCACATTCGTAGATTTTCCCCGACGCGGTGTGTATTAAAATTACGACGACGTCGACGCGCAGAGTCGAAAATATTCTCCTTCGCCCTCTATTCAAATATAGTCCGATCGCATGTCTCCCATGGGATTAGTATATAATATATATATATGGTATTATGTGCAGTGATAACGAAGAAGCGCAAGTCCAAATACACGGCTGACATATACACACATATATAATAATATTATATTGTTGCGGTATATATGTATATACATGGCGTGTTCCGGAGTCTTAATGAAGGCGCTTTAATTGCTGATTTTTATCGGCGGGACAATCGCATAAACGGGTGAACGCCAACCCTTTCGCGTTTAATAAAACGCGTCGCGGGTCGAAGGGAACGAAGAAGGGACGGGTATGGATATAAAAATAAAAACAAACAAAATAAAGTCAACCCTTTTACCCGTACAACAACTATACACTACGACTGTATCGGTCGCGATGGTCTCCGGCAGTAGCAAATACGTATATAGGGTAACCTACACACAAACGCACAGACACACGCTGCAGCGACGTTATTGCACCGCTGTGTAATATATACGTATAGCGGCACCACATAACGCAGGCATTTCCAGGCCATTTAACACGCGCGATATTCTAATTTTCACACGACACCGCCGCCGATGCGGTTACGTTTGTGCGGTAACAACGGTTAAAAACCGATGAGCAGCTGACAAAAGGCACCGCCGCGGCACTTTCGGCTCAACGATTCCCTCCCCCCCCCCTATCGTCGTATTTACCATGTAATACGCGTGTAGAGTATACTGTATTATATATAGGTACGCGACTCACCTAATCATATAATTTTAACATTGTCTACGACCGATAAGACACAGCTGTTGTACAACAGATAATATACTCTGGTAACTATATACGTCTATATATAATATGCACGCAGTAGCGTTTTAGTTTGGTTAGGGTTTTATCTATTGGATTCAGACCCGTACGGGGAGAGGGGTTCATCCACATTCACATTATATTCTTTACCAAACAGTTTTCATACACTTGGTGAAAATAGATTATAAAGTCAAGCCGGATTTTCGGCTACACGTCGTGTGTCGTGTCGTGTCGTGATCAAATCGCATTGTGAAGTTATATTACTTTTTTGGTATCGTTTAACAATCGAATTGCAACAGAGTAGGTATATGCACCAAGAATTGATTACTGCTCAATTTTTAAACCAATACGATTACCTGCAGTTATAACCATACAGTGTTACATGCCTTCGCACGACGTGACACACAAGTATACAACGTAGACGTAAAGCCGGCTTTAGCCTCAAATTTAGTGTGCGTTGAGAAAATGTAACCCGGTCGTCTATGGCAGAGGAGCCTCTTCAGGCCGTAATAAACGTGGTCATAATCGACGATACATCATACAAAGATGTTGGAAGCCGTTTAGCAATGTTCTTAATCGGCCCAAAAAAAAAAACTTAAATTACCTGATTCTCGACGCCATAGCCATTATACAATTTATTTCATAGGTTTATCTATTAAAAATGATTAATAATATTAATCTATACTCTGTGTATAGATTATGGCGGTAAATAAGATTTGTTTGTAGAGAGAAGACATTTCTGAGGGGGGTCCGAACTCTAAAACCCTACCCCTGCGTATACCACATTACCACTGTATGCGCGTATAACACTGTAGAAGTGCAGTGCGGTTGTTTTGTGGTGAACTATATGGGAAATTACTAAACTAGAAATTGAAAAAACCGAGGAATTATTTTTAATATCCAAAGATATATTTTCCGGTTCACGATAAATGTTGATCACTGCGCGTTAAGACTGAAGCGTACCTACCTAAATTTCTAATCTATGGATCGACCAAAGTCTTAGCTTAGATTTAACGACCAATATATTATGGAATTGTGAAGAGAGTTGTTGCGGTATGAGTAGTGTGAAGTTTTAGCGCCTTCGAAGAAGAAAACCGTCTCTCCTTTGTTGCAGTGGCTCTTAGTGGGATAGTTTTAAGACACTTCAACATTACCACCGCGGGCCACAAAATAACTATATATCTTGAGTAGTGAGGGTCATCTAAGTCCTGCAGTACCGCCCCGCTTATAGTGTTCTTAAGACTGTAATTTCGAAAACAAAATAGTATATGCTATACTCGTATAATATAATACATTTTATTAAGTACATTATAATATTCACTTTAAAACATTATCGAGTTTTATCAATGTAAAATGCGTTACATTTAACATCATTATTTTTAATTGTTATATAACAAGAGGATTTCCGACTATATAGAGTCACGTATTTCGTTCAAATTTGAAAATAAGTTATATGTAATCTATAAAGGTAATGTACTAAATGAAGTGTATAAAGTTAATATAGTTAGTTATTCAACTAAAATTATACTTAAATTATATATTATAAATAACTATACCTTCATAAATATAGTAAAATATATAAATCACAAAATGAAATTATTTACTATTATTACAATACTTTATATCATTCAAATTAATAGAATTAAGAAAATAAGATATGTATTATTTAGTTTATTGCAATACTTAAGATCAGACATAAGAATAGTTCAATAGTAAGTTAAACTATAGAATTAACTAAAGAAAGTAAATTTTTTGTACACTTCATGAATAGATTTGCTACGTGTTGGTATACATAAATATTTATTAACCATTGTAATACCTAAACAAAGATTAATTTGTTTAATTCACTTGTTTTTACAATCATTTTTCGTACGACGTTGTTTGAATATTTCCAATAGAATCAAAACTAATAAATACATATATTATATTGTAATAATCATACAATTTATACTTAAACTAATTACTACAACTGTTTTCCAAATCGACTAATTAGTAAAATATTTATATTTATTTAAGTTTTATACTTAAATGTAGATTAAAAGTATAATATAAGAGAATGGTGTAAAAATAAAAACGTAAAAAATATTTCTAAGATAATAAAGCCTTGAAATCAATGCATTTCCTACCGGATCGTCTTCTCTGCACCCGTTTGACCCACAAAAAAAGTCCAGTCTAATTATTAAAAGGTCTTTATAGTTTTGTTAAATTTTGAATTTAATTACTCCGTGTCATAATATACCGTCGTTACAGGTACGCGAAACGTTCATATATAATAATAGTATATTGTTATGCAAACGAAATGGAAATAAATCAAAATACTCGCGGGTAGCGGTATTATCATAATAGTTTGACTATACCTATAACCCATAGCCGGTGAATTAATGTCGATATATTTACGGGCAGCGCATAAGTACCTACCGAATAATGTAAAGCATTGTTATGATACATATTACTGTACTGCTGTGTCGATTTAATCGCCCGGCGAAATAAAAACAATAATACACGTAAATATAATAATAATATATATATATATATATATGTACACATACTATTATATTATACATTCATGCCGTTTTCGAGTATCAAAAGTCGAGAGCACAACCGAACGGACGGGCGGCGCGAGGATTACGGATTATTAATACTGTATAGCTCCAATATACAAAACTATAATATAAATAATATTTATATACCTGTATCGGGCTGTATGTATATTATATACGCCGATAATGACTTGAAAACGCGTCCCCCTCGACGCCAGCAGCTCTCGAATACATCATAATGATAATAATATTTCAGGTACCGCGGCCAGAGATTTAACAACGAAACGATAATAATGATATTTGCTGCTGCTGCAGGATTATGCCGTGTTTTGTGTAGCTTTTTCGTCCCGCTCGGCCGACAACAGCTGCCGATAAAATATATACCAAATAATAATACATAATACGCGCTACTACGATATAATACTGCCGCCGTTCGTATAAAAACTAGAGTTATACATTATTATTATTGTTGTTGTATGAGTGTGTTTGTGCGCGTGTGTGCATCACACACGATGGTGTACATCATTTCTCGATAAACCCGCGCGCGTATCCAATATATATAAATGACCCACAGCTAGCACCCCAACGGTAATAAAGTATACGTATATTATTAATATGAAAACGAACAGGGCGCGCGTGTGGCTGTATAATATTTATATAATATATTGGATATGATATACCTATTGCAATAATATATTATGGTTCGGAAGTGCTCACCGAAAGCGGACGCATATATTGTTATTGTCGGTCGTGTTGCATGCTATGTGTATAAAATATGTAAACTGTAAAGTAAAGGTGTATCGAAAAACGATATTAAAATTAAAAATACAACCACCCGTGTTTTGTTGTACGAATAAATATATCATTAAGTAATCACCCACACACAGTATAATACGCATATTGCACGCATTTCGTAAGATGTAACGAAAAACCTAATCCAATGTCATACTACATTATTATCATTGGGTAATAATTATGTATGTATGCTGACCTATACCCATCCGCGTCTAACACATTTTTTGATTTACTTTAAAGACACACACCTTGACCGTTGCATTAGCGGTTTAACGGGTGGCGTTGGCTGACGCAGGCAGATTCCCACCATGAGCTTTTTTTTCAATTTTCGTGATAACTTATAGATTTATAGCGATTATAAGTATGAAACAGTAATCATATAGTACATAAAATATATTTTTAATGATCATTAGTAAAGTTAACAAATTAGCAAAATCCTCCAATTGCAAAATCATTTGACCGCTATTGCGACCGTGCGGGACAGCGTATTAGTCACTACATTTTTTTTTATCATCGTGCGTAACGCGTTTAAGTAGTCTTTTTTTGCGTTTAAAATGTTCACAGTTTTACCTTCAAATGTGCACACGTATTTGCCGGAACTATCTATGAAATATAATATAGTTTCAACAGTGCAAGAATATGAGATTAACTCGAGCCAGAGTCATTGTTCGGATGCCATTGTGCGCTCCGTACAAGCGTTCCTTCCACGTGTCGGCACACGTCACGCTGCAGTTTAACGTTTTCGCGATTCGTTTATATAGACTGCTCCCTCGGCGAACAAACCGCACTCGACGTCATGGTCGTATTATTATATTATTTTTGGCATGGATGGATAAAAGAGGGAAGACGAAATGGCTAACGATCGCCTGAATGGTCTAAGAAAAATTCGGACAAACGCATTAAAAAATTGTACAAAATATGTTCGAATATTAGGTACACATATACTTTTAAAAAGGATGATATAAGTATAAGGGCACATGCTGCACAGTATACGACCTCACCTTTAGTACAGCGGTGTCCAATCCGCGGCCCGACTCGTCTTTATTTGATTACTACACTAATTTGGAACGTAACGAAGCATGCATTTTTGTTATATTATTTTTAATCATTCAATAAATATTTTTTTATTACAAATGCTGCTCTCGAGATTTTTTAAAAATATTTGTTGTCTAAAAAGAGTGATTAAGACCCCTGAAATCATAATGTTTTGAAATGCTCATAGTTTTAATAATATATAGTCTAAGTATTCGACTCCGTGTATTATCGTTGTACGTACATAATTGCAATAATCATAATAACACGATTATTTATACCTAAAGTCTGAGGAGTAGTCCGAATTTCGCGTCTTATACTGTATAGTGTATATAAATTGGCAAAATGACCGAGCGAATAAGAACCCCAGATGATATGATTCCCACAGGTCTTTGACGCAAAATTTGAACGACCCCGTACAATAATATGTTTAACGGCGGCTGGTGAGTGTAACACATCTGATGCGCATGATGAGGGTGACTGCAGCGGCACCTCCCCCCTAGACGAGTGGTATAAATCATTACTCACAATATGGAAATCGGACGGCAGCGTGCGTTCGAATGATATCGTGTATTGTAATAATAATAATAATAATAATAATAATAATATTATATTTACTGACAGCGTTGGTGTGTTGTATTAATCACGAGGATCATCTAACCGTGCTTGTACATGTATTGTGCTATATGTACCTACGACGAGGGACCATATTATTATGTTCATATAGATTGTAGTTGGTAGAGAACTCAAGGGCTGTAAATTGTATACAGTTGATCGATGATATCGTACCTATATATATTATATATATGTACGTCGTAGGTCGATCTTAGACTTCTCTCTGCGGAGGAACATGAAGGAAAAACACGATTTGTGTAAAACAACAATATTAAAATAGATTTTTTTAATAGGTAGATACCTACTGTTATTATCATTACCTATAACTATAGGTTAGACGCGACGTAATATAATTCAAATCACCGTTACGAAAAGTCCCAACGTGAAATCCTGCAAGTCTTGCAGGGTCTCGCGTGAAAATAATTATAATATTGTCAACGTCAAAATTGTGAAAACTGGCAGAGACGCTTATAATTTATATATACCTATATATGTATTGATATTGTTATTGTTATTATATATACGTATATAATATGATATGTGGAGTGCGACAGTATTTGCGGGAGGGTGAAGGAGAACCTATACATCGGTAAACGTGTCCGGTATGTGACCCTCGTTGTATACATATATATGTGTGTGTGTGTGTGTGTGTGTGTGTGTGTGTGTGTGTGTGTGTGTGTGTGTGTGTGTGTGTGTGTGTGTGCGTGTGTGTTATTATAATATACGAGCACGGACCAAGGGCGACTGACTCGCGGGGCAGTCACAGGTGCTGTAAACTACGGCAACGCGACGTACATTATTATTACTATCGTGACGCTTCCACCAACGCCACCACCCCGCTGCCAGAGGTAGTTATTCATTATATATTGTTTGCCGATAGATATTGTAATTCAAATCTCGTACCGCGCGGGGTGGGTACGGGGTGGGCCAAGAGATCGTATACTATTATATTGCAGTATATAATACGCGTCACGGCTGCGTCTTGTCGCAGGGCACTATATAAATATAGGTACATCGACTGCGCACGTATATATAGGTATATAGGTGTGTTGACCGGCGGGGGAGGGGGGGTGTTAGGGGTAGGGGTGACATTTGTAGAACACGCGTGTGACCATTATACAATGCACACTGTATACGCGTCTTTATGTATTACATTGTACCGCGTCCGATGCACATACACAATATAAAAACGGTATATGAAAAACGACTCACATCATTGCGGGTGTGTGTTTGTGTGTTATAATGTACGACGCGATGTTCTGCGCTCTCTCCCCCAATATTCTGCTGCGGCTCCGTGTCGCAGGGTGAATATCGTCTTGACACGTCTGCGGCGGTGCTTCTGCTGTATTATATCGTAGCTGTTATTATTTTATATGCAGCAGGGTCGGCCGCGAGTATTGTTATTGCTACCGATAAATATAAATAATATATATTATTATAGTCTGTAGATAGGTATAAAGTATGTATATGCATTACGAAACAAAAAAAAAATACGTAGTTAAAGGTGTATAGAAATAATGTTTTTACACATGTGTTACGAGCATCGTTTTGTATATGCATCGATATAAAAATATTTACTGTGCAGATACGAAATCGAATGATATTATACATTTACATAAGACAATATGTAGATTGTACATACGACGTAACCATCCAATATTCTTAGTTACTACGACATGTGCATATTACGACACA
Source organism: Myzus persicae (assembly GCF_001856785.1). Lineage (NCBI taxonomy): Eukaryota > Metazoa > Arthropoda > Insecta > Hemiptera > Aphididae > Myzus > Myzus persicae. The sequence continues at coordinate 369,440 of NW_019101928.1, read as the reverse complement.
CCTTGTTATAATAGTATATGATTCAGTGATTTTAGAGTTTTCAGTATTGTATTATTATTATTAAAAAATCAATCAAAATATTAATTATTATTTAATATATTATATGAATAATTTTAATAACAATAAAATTATGTGACAATTCCAGAAATAAAAAAAAACGATAATGCATCAAAAGTAAATTAAAGGAAGTTTTATCTCTCTGTTTACAGTGTGCATGCTCTTCTGCAGCTATCATTATTGTTATTTTTTTTTATAATTTTCAATTTTCCAGTTAAACAACGAGAAAAAGGGTGAAATACTGAAATTGAACTTATCTGCATATTATATTATATTTTAATTTAAAAATGAATACAAAAAAAAAAAGAAAGAAAAAAATGCATTTTTATTCAACCTATACAAATTCTATCCCGATAAAACCGTAGTTACACAGTGGTGGTCGGGCGGACGAGAAGGGGGACGGGGTACCGGGTTGTATCTAATTTGAAAATGAAAACGTAGCGCATAATCCTTGGTGACCGATACGGGCGAGTTTAATTTGTATTTAGGCCCTCGATGGAGGGTGTTAATAGAGAGGTCGTTATCTGTTGTACGGTCCTTTTCCTCCCTTCTTGCGTCCCACATCCCTATCCACCCGTATGCCACTCCGCTCCATCCCGGTTTGTTGACAATGCCCCGGACTTCTCGCTGTAACCGTTAGATAACGCAGGGAATGTAAAAGCCAGACTGCGCTAATTACACTGCCTCTCCCCACCCGGCCGCAATATCCAGGCTCCTGACCGTATCCCAATATCCTCGGCCGTTTAGTGGCGGCGGCGGTGGTGGTCCTTCTCCACTCCTCCTTTCTAAGGGCCAATGCTTCGGGATCCGATTATAATATATTATTATTATGCGTACGACTATATAATACGTATGATATTATTATATATGTATAAACAACCGCTATATTGGGCACCACCGCATTCCTCCTATAACTATCATTAAGTCGCTTCGCTAACTGTGTATAGAAGTTTAGATTGGACCAGAGATTGTGCATAAGAACGCGTTTATGACATTAAAGTCTGCGAGCAGTGCGTCGAGATATGAGTTCATAATATTATATTGTTCACGCGAGCGTATTTCATATTTTACAATCGACGAACGTAAATACTACAAAAAATATATACAAATAATGAAATAAAGCATTGTGTAATATTATGTACCTACACGCCAGTGGTTTTAATCTAATATTATACTATTTTGTACAGTTAAACTCTAAAAGTCTAATGCTTTCATACAAATGTTTATAAAAACTGAAGACCAATGTTTTTTTTTTCATACGATACTACATTGGAACTATTAACTGTATAATATATTAATATATTCATAATTGAATTTTACAATTATTTGATATTTAATGAAAAGCTTAAAAATTAGCAGGTTTATAGGGAGTATAACAATAAGCCATATAATAACTACCTTTATTTAAGATCATTTTTGTTATTTAAAATAATAAATAATATAAACACGTGATATTATGTAATAGCGATTCTAATAATAATTTATTTTGTGTACATATACAATTTTCTTTTACTTTAGCGTGTTTTTTTTAAAAACTAAATTCTGCTTTAACATTTTGCACAGTTTACTATCCTGTTGCTATATATTTGGGATTTTATTAAAGAAAAGTATTTTTAATTATTATTCACAATATTAGCATGTTCGTACGTTTATTTCGAAAAATTAATTTATGTATAAATCTTCAAAATATAATAATGCGTTGGTCCAACAAGTTTGGAATTCTAATGAACGTGACGTATAATATACGTAGTTAAGTGTGAGGGATTGCGGATGAGAAAGTGTGTGCGGGTCATGCCCAGGGAATTATAAAATTTAGTTTATCGGCAAGTTTGCGGCCGTCAGGTTCGAATTCCCACAAAGTGAAGGACCCTCTTTGTCTTATGGTATTATTATAGAGGACATTGAACGAGGCACTTCAATTAAGGACGTCGTATCGCACCCTCTTGAACTTACCTAGGGCTAGGACGTTCGTGACGGGTGAAGGGCGGGTGGGTATGTGCATTGACTAAATACTGTCTTGGGAAGCTCAGTGAGAGAGTAGTGTGAAGTTTTCGTTGGGTCTAGGGATTATTCAAAGTACAGAGTCGTGTCTGGCCATCCAACTTCTTGGCAAGTTTTATCCTCTCCCTCACCCTTACACCGAATGCTCCTTAACACTGTATAAGAAGATCTTCTTATAACTTGTGTACATATAATGGCAATTATATTAGCACCGAAATAAATAATTACAAAATACGTTTGAAAATATGATCAATAAAAATATCACAAGCGAAATAATATTATTAAGATTTGATATTTAGAACAAACAAAATAATGATACTTTCGACTAGTATAAACACAAACAATAACAATGTTTGGCTATATTAATCATTAGACTTTTATCGAAGTCTGAAGTGTCCCAGTAGAGCAGTACTGCAGTAGACATAATTCTGATATGCTGGAAACATTTGTGGATTCCGAGAGAAAGTGGAGTAGCCACAAATCCCACAAATCCCACAAATGCAAACCGCCACAGGGTTACAAATTATTGCCCCCTATCCCCAAGAGTTGCCAGTTTGTTTCAAATCTTAGTTTAATTAAGTACCTACTTACTCTTATCATATATTTATAAATTGTAACCTCAATAGTTAATTTTCGGATACTACACACTAATATATTATTCTTATACATGTATAAAAACATTGTTACTAAATAAATCACTCGTCTCATAATCACCTAATAAATATGTAGGTAATAATTAGAATAAATTAAAAAGGTTAAGAAAAATATATTGAAGATATTATAAACAATATAAAATTTCAATTTCAATTGGTTTTCAGTTTAAAATAATACCGCGAAAGAATAAAAGTATTATAGCTGACAATTGTTAAAACAAATATATATTATGTGGAATCGTACAGGTTTTATAAGTATTACTTTTCACACGTTCAGGTGTTCAACTCGCTATGACACTATTGATCCAGCCACACATACAAACAAATATTCTAAGTTCTAACAACTTATTTTTTTACATTAATTTGATAATTGAAATCATACAATTATGACAATATCATAATTATCTACTACAGTTTTTTTTAAATATAGCTAGGTTTGGCCAACATGGATCCTAATTTTGATTTTTTCAATAATACCTACACATGTTTTTTGATTTTCGTATAAGAATAGGATTCGTTTCATATATAAATTATTTAAAAATTAAACCATAAAATCCTTTTTTTAAAGGTTTTTGTACTTATGATTTTTCAATAATTCGTTCGTTTATGTATTTATTATCAACAAGTTTAACATAAAATAGATAGAAACTTCATAAAAAATGTATTATGGTTTAAATTATATTTATCTTGCTTTTTAATCTTTATTGCATTGCTCTTCGTTATTTTCATACAAATTAAAGACACATAATTAATATACTTCAGAAATAGTTGGTTATTATTGGCCGATTCAATCTCTATTATCACAATATTTTTAAAAACATTATAAGGACATCGGTTTATAGTTTATTGTAAGATGTTTTAAAATTTTTGAATAATTTATAGGAATCTAAATCGTATAGTTAATTTACTCGTATAGCTATAAATTACGAAATTAGCACCTAACCTTTATGGGTTTTAAACTTAGTTTTGAATGTCTCAAATATATTTTTGTGAATAATCGTTGATAACGTATGTTAACTAATCAGCATGTTTCCCACTTTCCCAGTTTGTAAAGGTATATTATGTACCTTACAAAATAATAATTATTATTGCTGAAGTTTTTTTTTCTTCTAAAGGTAGAAATAAAATCCTGGAGTTTTTGTTTTAATAATAAAAAAAAAATGAAATATTTTAAGCTAACTATCCGGAAAAAAATGTTTTCACTTTAAACCATTTACCGTCGGGACATGCCAATGTTTCGCCCGCAGCCGACGGTTGTTTGCCAGGTCGTGAATCCACATGAGATGCAGGCATTAAAGGGACGCAGGGGTTTTGCCCAAGGATGAGTAATTAAGCTGAGCGTTTAGCGGGCGGGGGTAGAGGAATGAGAGGATACACACGTATTCCATGTATGAGAAAGGGTTATCGGTATATGTGCAGATGGAGAGGGAGAGGGCAAGAGAAAAAATGTAAAAAAAAATAGCACACATATAGAACAATATTAAAAGCTTCAATTACACATTATGGGAAAAAAACATTTGGGTTGGAATCCTCGCCGTGCCTTGAATATGAATCTTTTCACGGTTGATTTATTCCGGCGAGGTGCAATGTCATTCAAGATATAGTTTTATGTAAATCCCGGTTAAACGGGGGAAAAAAAATAGTACCGAAACTGAATAATACCCACCCATGGTATTTAATTTTTTCATTCCCCGGTTACATTTTTTTTTTTACTGTACCGATTGTTGTTTAAAGTGTAGGGTTTAGTTTTAGGCCATGCAACTGGCCGTTCTCAGTTTCGGGATTTTAATATCAACGGAACCTCGTGGATTATACAGAAGTATACATTATTTTTTTTTTTACTTTCTGAACGCGTAAAGGTTATTCTTGCAGGCCAAAAACGTATTGTTCATATGTGCTTTGTTATATTTCTTCCATTCAATAATATATATATATTTTTTTAACATTTTTATTTTATTACTCGAAAAAGTAAGTTACAAAACACCATAACTATTATGATATAATTCGAACCGGCAATAAAATATTTTACTGTGACACGGGTGCGTATACTCGTATATTATAATACTGTAAAGGCCCGTATTATGTTATTTTTAATATATAAATGTTATGAAGAATGTGATAAATTAAAATAGTAGGAAATATATAGTATGACAATATTATATATTATTATTGTATCATTTGTTTTGTTGAAATTGTTTTATGTTTGCAGTCTAGATCGTAATTTTGCCATACGTATAATTTGTAAATCTGGCTGCGGTAGTGTGTAATGTGTAAAAAAAATTGCATTTGTCTCACTCGTTTTGCGAATGTTTAATAGTCATCACTCCGGTTGTTTTTATTCGAACACCGACGACCGTCCCTGCTGCATTAAATTATGATATTGTATTAGTCATTGTATTATAACTCAAGTAACGTGCTCGTTCGGCGACGAACTACCCTACCACCTCACCCAACCTATATAATATAATGACTAAATATGAACAATCTCGTCTTTGCGGCCTCCCCGGGACAATCTGAAATCCGAAATCTTTATTTACGCAATTTTGAAGACCCGCTCGCACACAATCGTAGTCGAATTACACGGTTTGTTTTCACAACCACACACACACACACACACACACACACACACACACACACACACACACACACACACACACACACACACACACACACACACA